>NW_027457102.1:0-170000 GCF_040206685.1 Ascaphus truei | reverse complement strand
ACAAACCCCACTAATACTCCTCGTGTGTAATAACTAGATACTATACTGTAAGTAACACTGTATCCCCGGGGTGCAGCCCCCCCAGATATGTCTGATCTGTCCCGTGCTGAGCGTATTATTACACCTGTGATAACCTGTAACATTCTCTAACAGATCTGTAAAGATGCTTCTCTCCCAGAGACCTCTGCTGCTCGCGCTTCTCCTGGGGATAATCTCCATCGTCACATTGGTGGAATCGGCCAAATATGAGACGTAAGAAATGGAGTTTGTGGGACAGAGAAAGGAATAGAGATTTATTGGTGCTGTGTGTAGGGTTGTAGCTGGGGATCCTTCATGTGACACGTGTCTGATATTAACCTTGTAACTGATATTAACCCTCCTGTGCCTGTTCCATAAGCAGCCTGTCTAACGTGTTATTATATCTCTCTGCGTCTTATTATATCTCTCTGCGTGTTATTATATCTCTCTGCATGTTATTATATCTCTGCGCGTTATTATATCTCTCTGCGTGTTATTATATCTCTCTGCGTGTTATTATATCTCTCTGCGTGTTATTATATCTCTGCGTGTTATTATATCTCTCTGTGTGTTATTATATGTCTCTGTGTGTTATTATATCTCTCTGCGTGTTATTATATCTCTCTGCGTGTTATTATATATCTCTGCGTGTTATTATATCTCTCTGCGTGTTATTATATATCTCTGCGTGTTATTATATCTCTCTGCGTGTTATTATATCTCTCTGTGTGTTATTATATCTCTCTGCGTGTTATTATATCTCTCTGCATGTTATTATATCTCTCTGTGTTATTCTATCTCTCTGTGTGTTATTATATGTCTCTGTGTGTTATTATATATCTCTGCGTGTTATTATATCTCTCTGTGTGTTATTATATCTCTCTGCGTATTATTATATCTCTCTGCGTGTTATTATATCTCTCTGCGTGTTATTATATCTCTGCGTGTTATATCCCTGCGTGTTATTATATCTCTCTGCGTGTTATTATATCTCTCTGCGTATTCATTATATATATAACCTTATAATATATATAATATATTAACCTTATAACTGATATTAACCCTCCGGTGCCTGTTCCATTCGCAGCCTGCCTTATGTATTTGTCCTCCTCCTCGTGCGGGTAATTACAGGGGAGGAATAGCTTAGGACTGTATGGGACGAGGTATGTCCTTTCCTGCTGTGGGGATCTGTAAGGGTTAAACTCTTTATAGGAAATCTGATTATAACAAATCAGTGACCGAGTTTGTAGCAATTACTATATTTAAGCAAAAATGTCCAGACTTCCAATGCCAGCAGTATATATAACAGTATATAAGCATGTGTGTTTGGGCTGCTTGTGTGTATTTGTGTACATGTGTAAGTCAGTGTGTAGCATTGTATATATTAGTGTGTCTGTGTTAAGTTATGTGTATCAATACATTTGTGTCACTGCGTGTTATTATGTCTCTGTGTGTTATTATATATCTCTGTATGTTATATCTTCTGCGTGTTATTATGTCTCTGTGTGTTATTATATATCTCTGTATGTTATATCTCTCTGCGTGTTATTATATATCTCTGCGTGTTATTATATCTCTCTGCGTGTTATTATATCTCTCTGCTTGTTATTATATCTCTCTGCTTGTTATTATATCTCTCTGCGTGTTATTATATCTCTCTGCGTGTTATTATATCTCTCTGCGTGTTATTATATCTCTGTGTGTTATTATATCTCTCTGCATGTTATTATGTCTCTGTGTGTTATTATATCTCTCTGTATGTTATATCTCTCTGCGTGTTATTATGTCTCTGTGTGTTATTATATATCTCTGTATGTTATATCTCTCTGCGTGTTATTATGTCTCTGTGTGTTATTATATATCTCTGTATGTTATATCTCTCTGCGTGTTATTATATATCTCTGCGTGTTATTATATCTCTCTGCGTGTTATTATATCTCTCTGCTTGTTATTATATCTCTCTGCTTGTTATTATATCTCTCTGCGTGTTATTATATCTCTCTGCGTGTTATTATATCTCTCTGCGTGTTATTATATCTCTGTGTGTTATTATATCTCTCTGCATGTTATTATATCTCTCTGCTTGTTATTATATCTCTCTGCGTGTTATTATATCTCTCTGCATGTTATTATATCTCTCTGCTTGTTATTATATCTCTCTGCGTGTTATTATATCTCTCTGCGTGTTATTATATCTCTCTGCATGTTATTATATCTCTCTGCGTGTTATTATATCTCTCTGCATGTTATTATATCTCTCTGTGTGTTATTATATCTCTCTGCGTGTTATTATATCTCTGCATGTTATTATATCTCTCTGCATGTTATTATATCTCTCTGCGTGTTATTATATCTCTCTGCGTGTTATTATATCTCTCTGCGTGTTATTATATCTCTCTGCGTGTTATTATATCTCTGCGTGTTATTATATCTGTGTGTTATTATATCTCTCTGTGTGTTATTATATCTCTCTGCGTGTTATTATATCTCTCTGTGTGTTATTATATCTCTCTGCGTGTTATTATATCTCTCTGCCTGTTATTATATCTCTCTGCATGTTATTATGTCTCTCTGCCTGTTATTATATCTTTCTGCGTGTTATTATATCTCTCTGTGTGTTATTATATCTCTCTGCATGTTATTATATCTGTGTGTGTGTTATTATATATCTCTGCGCGTTATTATATCTCTGTGTGTTATTATATCTCTGTGTGTTATTATATCTCTGTGTGTTATTATATCTCTCTGCCTGTTATTATATCTCTCTGCATGTTATTATATCTCTCTGTGTGTTATTATATCTCTCTGTGTGTTATTATATATCTCTGTGTGTTATTATATCTCTCTGCATGTTATTATATCTCTGCGTGTAATTATCTCTCTGCGCATTATTATATCTCTCTGCGCATTATTATATCTCTGCATGTTATTATATCTCTCTGCGTGTTATTATATCTCTCTGCGTGTTATTATATCACTCTGCGTGTTATTATATCTCTCTGCGTGTTATTACAGTATATCTCTATGCGTGTTATTATATATCTCTGTGTATTATTATATATCTCTGCGCGTTATTATATATCTGTGTGTTATTATATCTCTGTGTGTTATTATATCTCTTTGTGTTATTATATCTCTCTGCCTGTTATTATATCTCTCTGCCTGTTATTTTATCTCTCTGTGTGTTATTATATCTCTCTGCGTGTTATTATATCTCTGTGTGTTATTATATCTCTGTGTGTTATTATATCTCTGTGTGTTATTATATCTCTCTGCCTGTTATTATATCTCTCTGCATGTTATTATATCTCTCTGTGTGTTATTATATCTCTCTGTGTGTTATTATATATCTCTGTGTGTTATTATATCTCTCTGCATGTTATTATATCTCTGCGTGTAATTATCTCTCTGCGCATTATTATATCTCTCTGCGCATTATTATATCTCTGCATGTTATTATATCTCTCTGCGTGTTATTATATCTCTCTGCGTGTTATTATATCACTCTGCGTGTTATTATATCTCTCTGCGTGTTATTACAGTATATCTCTATGCGTGTTATTATATATCTCTGTGTATTATTATATATCTCTGCGCGTTATTATATATCTGTGTGTTATTATATCTCTGTGTGTTATTATATCTCTTTGTGTTATTATATCTCTCTGCCTGTTATTATATCTCTCTGCCTGTTATTTTATCTCTCTGTGTGTTATTATATCTCTCTGCGTGTTATTATATCTCTCTGCGTGTTATTATATCTCTCTGCGTGTTATTATATAACTCTGCGTTTTATTATATCTCTATGCGTGTTATTATATCTCTCTGCGTGTTATTATATAACTCTGCGTGTTATTATATCTCTATGCGTGTTATTATATCTCTCTGCGTGTTATTATATCTGTGTGTTTTATTATCTCTGTGTGTTATTATATCTCTGTGTGTTATATCTCTCTGCGTGTTATTATATCTCTGTGTGTTATTATATCTCTCTGCGTGTTATTATATCTCTCTGCGTGTTATTATATCTCTCTGCGTGTTATTATATCTCTTTGCGTGTTATTATATCTCTGCTTGTTATTATATCTCTCTGCTTGTTATTATATCTCTCTGCGTGTTATTATATCTCTCTGCGTGTTATTATATATCTCTGTGTGTTATTATATCTCTCTGCGTGTTATTATATCTCTCTGCGTGTTATTATATCTCTTTGCGTGTTATTATATCTCTGCTTGTTATTATATCTCTCTGCTTGTTATTATATCTCTGCTTGTTATTATATCTCTCTGCGTGTTATTATATATCTCTGTGTGTTATTATATCTCTCTGCGTGTTATTATATCTCTCTGCGTGTTATAATAACACGCAGAGAGATATAATAACACGCAGAGAGATATAATATCTCTCTGCGTGTTATTATATCTCTCTGCGTGTTATTATATCTCTCTGCGTGTTACAATGTTCTGTAGTTCTTTACTTGCCCCTGTGGCAGTGAATGGGTTAAATCTGTGGGAAATATTTGCCCCCTGACTCCCCGGGGGGACATTTCCTGACATCAGTTTGTTGTCTTCTTGTCTAGTGAAGAAGATCAGATGTTGGAGACCAAGAGAGAGGAGAATGAGCAGGGAAATCGCATGGAGAGACTGGCGGGTCTCCTGGAAGAAGCGCGATCTCTTCTCACACGGGAGACGCGGGCGGATCATATAAGGAGCATAGATTCAGATCCAAGGACTCCATGGGACTGGATACGGGAGACGCGGGCGGATAATATAAAGAGCAGCGAGTCAGAGCCAGGAGACGAGAGACGCAGACAGATAGAGAGCAGAGAGTCAGAGATTCTTTGCATTAATGTTGCAGGGCGTAGAATTTGTGGTTAATAAATCCCCCAGTGATTCTGCTCCTTACACGTGAGCTTTGCAATGTCCTGTATCACTGCGCTCTCTGTATAAGGACAATGCCCTGTAACACTGCGCTCTCTGTATAAGGACAATGTCCTGTAACACTGCGCTCTCTGTATAAGGACAATGTCCTGTTACACTGCGCTCTCTGTATTAGGACAATGTCCTGTAACACTGTGCTCTCTGTATAAGGACAATGCCCTGTAACACTGCGCTCTCTGTATAAGGACAGTATACATGTCACGCTGCTTTTATGGGGTTTCCTAAATCTCCTGATTTCCTGCTTTCTCCATGAAATAATAATGATAGAAATGAGAGATCACTGTTACAATGAGACAGACTGTAACATGAAGATAAAAGGGTCTCCCTCACTAATCCACGCCAGAGATTTAGCACACGCTAGTGTCACTGATGTGACTAGTACTAACATGCACTAAAGTGAGTGTGTGCTTTAGTGAGTGAGACTCAGCATGTGTCACACACACACATGAGAAGAACATGCTACTAATAACCGTGCGTGTGCTGACAGTATACCTAATATCTGTGTCTGTGTCACACTGTCAGTGCTGAGAAGGGTTTCTTCCTCTGTCTCTAACCGTATAATCACAAAGATCATTTGTACGCTGCTTTTCCCTTTTACTTAGCAATAAAACAGCATTTCAGCATCAGTTTGTGTACTCTCCTAATTCACAGTGACAGCACGCACACACACACACACACACACACACACACACACACACACACACACACACACACACACACAGACACAGACACAGACACACACACCAGTTTGTGTACTCTCGTACTTCACAGTGACAGTACACAAGCACAGGCACACGCACACGCACACGCACACACACACCTATCCCCACAGTGACAGTACACGCACACACTCACACACTCCTCTATCCCCACAGTGACAGTACACACAAATCTATACACCCACAGTGACAGTACACACGCACCGCTACCCCACAGTGACAGTACACACACACCGCTAACCCCACAGTGACAGTACACACACACCGCTAACCCAACAGTGACAGTACACACGCACCGCTACCCCACAGTGACAGTACACACACACCGCTAACCCAACAGTGACAGTACACACGCACCGCTACCCCACAGTGACAGTACACACACCGCTAACCCCACAGTGACAGTACACACACCACTACCCCACAGTGACAGTACACACGCACCGCTACCCCACAGTGACAGTACACACGCACTGCAACCCCACAGTGACAGTACACACACCACTATCCCACAGTGACAGTACACACACACTGCTATCCCACAGTGACAGTGCACACACCGCTAACCCCACAGTGACAGTACACACACACCGCTAACCCCACAGTGACAGTACACACACACTGCTATCCCACAGTGACAGTGCACACACCGCTAACCCCACAGTGACAGTACACACACACCGCTAACCCCACAGTGACAATACACACGCACTGCTACCCCACAGTGACAGTTCACACACCGCTAACCCCACAGTAACAGTACACACACACCGCTAACCCCACAGTGACAGTACACACGCACCGCTACCCCACAGTGACAGTACACACACCGCTAACCCCACAGTGACAGTACACACACCACTACCCCACAGTGACAGTACACACACACCGCTACCCCACAGTGACAGTACACACACCGCTATCCCACAGTGACAGTACACACACACCACTATCCCACAGTGACAGTACACACGCACCACTATCCCACAGTGACAGTACACACACACCGCTACCCCACAGTGACAGTACACACACATTGCTATCCCACAGTGACAGTACATACGCACCGCTACCCCACAGTGACAGTACACACACACCACTGCCCCACAGTGACAGTACACACACACCGCTACCCCACAGTGACAGTACACACGCACCGCTACCCCACAGTGACAGTACACACACACCGCTACCCCACAGTGACAGTACACGCACCGCTACCCCACAGTGACAGTACACACACACCGCTACCCCACAGTGACAGTACACACGCACCTCTACCCCACAGTGACAGTACACACACACCGCTATCCCACAGTGACAGTACACACACACCGCTATCCCACACTGACAGTACACACGCACCGCTACCCCACAGTGACAGTACACACTGCTACCCCACAGTGACAGTACACACACCGCTAACCCCACAGTGACAGTACACACGCACCGCTATCCCACAGTGACAGTACACACGCACCGCTATCCCACAGTGACAGTACACACAAATCTATACACCCACAGTGACAGTACACACGCACCGCTACCCCACAGTGACAGTACACACACACCGCTAAACCCACAGTGACAGTACACACACACCGCTAACCCCACAGTGACAGTACACACGCACCGCTACCCCACAGTGACAGTACACACACCGCTAACCCCACAGTGACAGTACACACACCACTACCCCACAGTGACAGTACACACGCACCGCTACCCCACAGTGACAGTACACACGCACTGCTAACCCCACAGTGACAGTACACACACCACTATCCCACAGTGACAGTACACACACACTGCTATCCCACAGTGACAGTGCACACACCGCTAACCCCACAGTGACAGTACACACACACCGCTAACCCCACAGTGACAGTACACACACACCACTACCCCACAGTGACAGTGCACACACCGCTAACCCCACAGTGACAGTACACACACCACTACCCCACAGTGACAGTACACACGCACCGCTACCCCACAGTGACAGTACACACTGCTACCCCACAGTGACAGTACACACACCGCTAACCCCACAGTGACAGTACACACGCACCGCTATCCCACAGTGACAGTACACACGCACCGCTATCCCACAGTGACAGTACACACACACCACTACCCACAGTGACAGTACACACGCACCGCTATCCCACAGTGACAGTACACACACACCACTACCCCACAGTGACAGTACACACGCACCGCTACCCCACAGGGACAGTACACACGCACCGCTACCCCACAGTGACAGTACACACGCACCACTACCCCACAGTGACAGTACACACACACCACTACCCCACAGTGACAGTACACACACACCGCTACCCCACAGTGACAGTACACACGCACCACTATCCCACAGTGACAGTACACACACACCGCTACCCCACAGTGACAGTACACACGCACCACTATCCCACAGTGACAGTACACACGCACTGCTAACCCCACAGTGACAGTACACACACCACTATCCCACAGTGACAGTACACACGCACTGCTAACCCCACAGTGACAGTACACACACTACTACCCCACAGTGACAGTACACACACCACTACCCCACAGTGACAGTACACACGCACCGCTACCCCACAGTGACAGTACACACACACCGCTAACCCCACAGTGACAGTACACACGCACCGCTAACCCCACAGTGACAGAACACACACACCACTATCCCACAGTGACAGTACACACACCACTACCCCACAGTGACAGTACACACACACTACTACCCCATAGTGATAGTACACACGCACTGCTAACCCCACAGTGACAGTACACACACACCGCTACCCCACAGTGACAGTACACACACCACTACCCCACAGTGACAGTACACACACACCACTACCCCACAGTGACAGTACACATGCACCACTATCCCGCACTGACAGTACACACACACCGCTACCCCACAGTGACAGTACACACACACCGCTATCCCACAGTGACAGTACACACACACCGCTACCCCACAGTGAGAGTACACACACCACTACCCCACAGTGACAGTACACACACACTACTATCCCACAGTGACAGTACACACGCACCGCTACCCCACAGTGACAGTACACACACCGCTACCCCACAGTGACAGTACACACACACTGCTATCCCACAGTGACAGTACACACACCACTACCCCACAGTGACAGTACACACACACCGCTACCCCACAGTGACAGTACACACACACTGCTATCCCACAGTGACAGTACACACACACCGCTACCCCACAGTGACAATACACACGCACCGCTACCCCACAGTGACAGTACACACACACCGCTACCCCACAGTGACAGTACACACACACCGCTACCCCACAGTGAGAGTACACACACCACTACCCCACAGTGAGAGTACACACACCACTACCCCACAGTGACAGTACACACACACTGCTATCCCACAGTGACAGTACACACGCACCGCTACCCCACAGTGACAGTACACACACCGCTACCCCACAGTGACAGTACACACACACTGCTATCCCACAGTGACAGTACACACACCACTACCCCACAGTGACAGTACACACACACCGCTACCCCACAGTGACAGTACACACACACTGCTATCCCACAGTGACAGTACACACGCACCGCTACCCCACAGTGACAGTACACACACCACTACCCCACAGTGACAGTACACACACACTGCTACCCCACAGTGACAGTACACACACACTGCTATCCCACAGTGACAGTACACACACCACTACCCCACAGTGACAGTACACACACACCGCTACCCCACAGTGACAGTACACACACACTGCTATCCCACAGTGACAGTACACACGCACCGCTACCCCACAGTGACAGTACACACGCACCGCTACCCCACAGTGACAGTACACACTGCTACCCCACAGTGACAGTACACACACCGCTAACCCCACAGTGACCGTACACACGCACCGCTATCCCACAGTGACAGTACACACGCACCGCTATCCCACAGTGACAGTACACACACACCACTACCCACAGTGACAGTACACACGCACCGCTATCCCACAGTGACAGTACACACACACCACTACCCCACAGTGACAGTACACACGCACCGCTACCCCACAGTGACAGTACACACGCACCGCTACCCCACAGTGACAGTACACACGCACCACTACCCCACAGTGACAGTACACACACACCACTACCCCACAGTGACAGTACACACACACCGCTACCCCACAGTGACAGTACACATGCACCACTATCCCACAGTGACAGTACACACACACCGCTACCCCACAGTGACAGTACACACGCACCACTATCCCACAGTGACAGTACACACGCACCACTATCCCACAGTGACAGTACACACGCACTGCTAACCCCACAGTGACAGTACACACACCACTATCCCACAGTGACAGTACACACGCACTACTAACCCCACAGTGACAGTACACACACTGCTACCCCACAGTGACAGTACACACACCACTACCCCACAGTGACAGTACACACGCACCGCTACCCCACAGTGACAGTACACACACACCGCTAAGCCCACAGTGACAGTACACACGCACCGCTAACCCCACAGTGACAGAACACACACACCACTATCCCACAGTGACAGTACACACACCACTACCCCACAGTGACAGTACACACACACTACTACCCCATAGTGAAAGTACACACGCACTGCTAACCCCACAGTGACAGTACACACACACCGCTACCCCACAGTGACAGTACACACACCACTACCCCACAGTGACAGTACACACACCACTACCCCACAGTGACAGTACACATGCACCACTATCCCGCACTGACAGTACACACACACCGCTACCCCACAGTGACAGTACACACACACCGCTATCCCACAGTGACAGTACACACACCGCTACCCCACAGTGAGAGTACACACACCACTACCCCACAGTGACAGTACACACACACTGCTATCCCACAGTGACAGTACACACGCACCGCTACCCCACAGTGACAGTACACACACCGCTACCCCACAGTGACAGTACACACACACTGCTATCCCACAGTGACAGTACACACACCACTACCCCACAGTGACAGTACACACACACCGCTACCCCACAGTGACAGTACACACACACTGCTATCCCACAGTGACAGTACACACGCACCGCTACCTCACAGTGACAGTACACACACCACTACCCCACAGTGACAGTACACACACACTGCTACCCCACAGTGACAGTACACACACACCGCTACCCCACAGTGACAATACACACGCACCGCTACCCCACAGTGACAGTACACACACACCGCTACCCCACAGTGACAGTACACACACACCGCTACCCCACAGTGAGAGTACACACACCACTACCTCACAGTGACAGTACACACACACTGCTATCCCACAGTGACAGTACACACGCACCGCTACCCCACAGTGACAGTACACACACCGCTACCCCACAGTGACAGTACACACACACTGCTATCCCACAGTGACAGTACACACACCACTACCCCACAGTGACAGTACACACACACCGCTACCCCACAGTGACAGTACACACACACTGCTATCCCACAGTGACAGTACACACGCACCGCTACCCCACAGTGACAGTACACACACCACTACCCCACAGTGACAGTACACACACACTGCTACCCCACAGTGACAGTACACACACACCGCTACCCCACAGTGACAATACACACGCACCGCTACCCCACAGTGACAGTACACACACACCGCTACCCCACAGTGACAGTACACACACACCTCTACCCCACAGTGACAGTACACACACTGCTATCCCACAGTGACAGTACACACGCACCGCTACCCCACAGTGACAGTACACACGCACCACTACCCCACAGTGACAGTACACACACCACTACCCCACAGTGACAATACACACACACTGCTATCCCACAGTGACAGTACACACACACCGCTATCCCACAGTGACAGTACACACACCACTACCCCACAGTGACAGTACACACACACTGCTATCCCACAGTGACAGTACACACGCACCGCTACCCCACAGTGACAGTACACACACACCGCTATCCCACAGTGACAGTACACACACACCACTATCCCACAGTGACAGTACACACGCACCACTATCCCACAGTGACAGTACACACACACCGCTATCCCACAGTGACAGTACACACACACCACTATCCCACAGTGACAGTACACACGCACCACTATCCCACAGTGACAGTACACACACACCGCTACCCCACAGTGACAGTACACACACACTGCTATCCCACAGTGACAGTACATACGCACCGCTACCCCACAGTGACAGTACACACACACCACTGCCCCACAGTGACAGTACACACACACCGCTACCCCACAGTGACAGTACACACGCACCGCTACCCCACAGTGACAGTACACACACACCGCTACCCCACAGTGACAGTACACGCACCGCTACCCCACAGTGACAGTACACACACACCGCTACCCCACAGTGACAGTACACACGCACCTCTACCCCACAGTGACAGTACACACACACCGCTATCCCACAGTGACAGTACACACACACCGCTATCCCACACTGACAGTACACACGCACCGCTACCCCACAGTGACAGTACACACGCACCGCTACCCCACAGTGACAGTACACACGCACCGCTACCCCACAGTGACAGTACACACACACCACTACCCCACAGTGACAGTACACACACCACTACCCCACAGTGACAATACACACACACTGCTATCCCACAGTGACAGTACACACGCACCGCTATCCCACAGTGACAGTACACACACCACTACCCCACAGTGACAGTACACACACACTGCTATCCCACAGTGACAGTACACACACCACTACCCCACAGTGACAGTACACACACACTACTATCCCACAGTGACAGTACACGCACCGCTTCCCCACAGTGACAGTACACACACACCGCTATCCCACAGTGAGAGTACACACACCGCTATCCCACAGTGACAGTACACACGCACCGCTACCCCACAGTGACAGTACACACGCACCACTCTCCCACAGTCACAGTACACACACACTACTATCCCACAGTGACAGTACATACGCACCGCTACCCCACAGTGACAGTACACACACACCACTGCCCCACAGTGACATTACACACACACCACTACCCCACAGTGACAGTACACACACACCGCTAACCCCACAGTGACAGTACACACACACTGCTATCCCACAGTGACAGTGCACACACCGCTAACCCCACAGTGACAGTTCACACACCGCTAACCCCACAGTGACAGTACACACACACCGCTAACCCCACAGTGACAGTACACACACCGCTAACCCCACAGTGACAGTACACACACCACTACCCCACAGTGACAGTACACACTGCTACCCCACAGTGACAGTACACACACCGCTAACCCCACAGTGACAGTACACACGCACCGCTATCCCACAGTGACATTACACACGCACCGCTATCCCACAGTGACAGTACACACGCACTGCTACCCCACAGTGACAGTACACACGCACCGCTACCCCACAGTGACAGTACACACGCACCGCTACCCCACAGTGACAGTACACACGCACCACTACCCCACAGTGACAGTAAACACACACCACTACCCCACAGTGACAGTACACACGCACCGCTATCCCACAGTGACAGTACACACACACCGCTACCCCACAGTGACAGTACACACGCACCACTATCCCACAGTGACAGTACACACGCACCACTATCCCACAGTGACAGTACACACGCACTGCTAACCCCACAGTGACAGTACACACACACCACTACCCCACAGTGACAGTACACACACACCACTACCCCACAGTGACAGTACACACGCACCACTACCCCACAGTGACAGTACACACGCACTGCTAACCCCACAGTGACAGTACACACACACCACTACCCCACAGTGACAGTACACACGCACCACTACCCCACAGTGACAGTACACACACACTGCTACCCCACAGTGACAGTACACACACCACTACCCCACAGTGACAGTACACACGCACCGCTATCCCACAGTGACAGTTGTGACAGAAACCAGGGTTGGTAATAAACTCCATATACAGGGCTCCCAGGATACTGAACAGTTTCTGTCCTGTCTAAGCTGAACAGGGCAGCCTCGTGGTACAGGCACTCCATTCCACAGTTTGTCTGCTGCCTGTTTTCTGTCACCTGTCATGCTGATTAGAGTTCAGGTATATAAGACCTGTTTCCTGTTTCCTCTGGGCCCCGCCCAAGAGCCTGGAAGGCTGCTGAACTGCAGAGGGGTGAGAAAGCCTCTTTCCCAAATCGCTTCATTCATTCTGTTAGTTTGTCTAAAGACTGCAAAGGTACTTATTTTGTTGGTGGAAGTGGACAAGCCACTTCCAACTCTGAG
Organism: Ascaphus truei; assembly: GCF_040206685.1. Classification (NCBI taxonomy): domain Eukaryota; kingdom Metazoa; phylum Chordata; class Amphibia; order Anura; family Ascaphidae; genus Ascaphus; species Ascaphus truei. The sequence continues at coordinate 155,872 of NW_027457102.1, read as the reverse complement.
TCAGGGACATCTAAGTTTAAGTTATCGCTCAGACGAGCAGCTTTTTGTTTGGCTTTGTTTTCTGTTTAAACTGTGGCAGTCTCAGTGCCTGGGACTGAATAAACCAGGCATAGCCTGTTTAAAGGAACAGTACGTGACGTCTCATCATTTAACCTACCCTAAAAGACCGTGTTCTAACAGTCCCGGACAGACGGCGGAGCCCCGGAGTAAGCCGTTTGTCACATATGGTGGAGAATGCGGGCAGAACACTAAAAGGTCTGGGGGTTAAAGAACTTTAAAGAAAAAAAAAAAAAAAAAAAAAGGTTTTTTTTTTTTCTCTCTCTCCAAACAAGATGGAAGACGTGGTGAGTGCGCTGGTACGCAATGTCGCTGTCCAGAGAGACGCGAATGAAGCCCTGCAACAGGCGAATGCAAACCAGCAAGAGACAAACCGCTTGCTGAAAGAGGAGCAACAGCGGTTCGCTCAGGGCTTACAGCAGGAACTCGAGATCCTGAGGGAGACTATCAGTAACCTTCCACTGGCAGCGGCAGCCCCAGTTCCGAAAATGACCAGGGCAAGCCACTACCTTCAGAAGATGGGACCCTCGGATGATGTGGAAGCCTATCTTCTCACGTTTGAACGCACGGCACAGAGAGAGGGATGGCCAGAAGCTGAGTGGGCTGGTCTAATCGCACCCTTCCTAAGCGGCGAACCCCAGAAGGCTTACTTTGATCTAGAGCCAGCCGAAGCTAACGTCTATGCAAAATTGAAGTTCGAGATCCTCGCCCGCCTCGGCGTAACCACGGCTGTTCGCGCCCAAAGGTTTCACGCATGGTCCTTCACGATGGATAAAGCCACCCGAAGCCAGATGTATGACCTCATCCACCTCGCCCGGAAGTGGCTACAACCCGAGATCAACTCAGCAAGCCACATCGTGGAACGGTTGGTCATGGACCAGTTCTTGAGGAAACTTCCCTCTGCCTTACGCCATTGGGTCAGTCGGAGAGACCCCCCCAATGCGGATGAGCTTGTGGCCCTCGTAGAAAGGTACAATGCAGCAGGAGAGCACCCGCAACCCACAGTCGTGGAGCAACCCCACTACCCGAGGTTCCAGGACTCTTCCAGAGACGGTAAAAGGGTACCGGGGTTAAGGGGAGCTGAAGAGCGGCGACCACCTTCATGCAGCACCAGCAACAGTGGTTCGCACACTAAGGGCAATAGCCAACATGGGGAGCCGGGAAAAGGCTCTAAGTGGGACACAGACTGAGAGGGGCCACACAGCAAAAATCTGCCCACTAAATGATGAGCCCATGCAATGCAACAGCGTGGAACCTTATTCGCTGTTGTCCCAATGTATGGGCCCTAGCCCAGAGGACCCCTTGAATAACCATCTGTGGGCATTTGTAAAGGTTAATGGTAAGAGGGTTCGGGCACTTCTTGACTCTGGGAGTATGGTCACACTAGTGTCCGAATACCTATTGCCCATTAAGAAGAAACAGGTAAACAGTTCACAAAGAGTGGCAATTTGTTGTATACATGGGGATAATCATGAATATTCCACTGTTGATGTTTTTTTTGAAACAGAATTTGGTTCTTTAGATTTCAAGGTGGGTGTTGTACCCAAACTGGCACATGATGTGTTAATAGGGACCGACTTTCCCCATTTTCTAAAAATGTGGTCCCCAGCTCAGAATAGCGCCCAGAGTTCAATAGCAGACCATAACGAAGTGTTAGAAGAAACAAATCCTTTCCCTTTTTCAGAAATGGAGGTTGACGAGGGCCCAAATAAGAAAGGGGAAAAGGAGGAGTGCTGTGAAATTCCCTTCCCCATCACTACTTTGGTAGGGAATACCCCAAATCAAGATGTTGATCAGGCACTTACCACCCCAGTACAGGATAAGACCCTCGCTGACCTAGAGGTCAGTCCTGGGAGTTTTAAGAAGGCCCAGTGGGAGGACCCCACATTAGCGGTAGCAAGGGGAAATATACGGGACCAGAATAGTACTCATGGCCAACCAGATAGGTCACTTGCTTACCCCTACTTCGAGGTAGAGAACGACCTAGTATATCGGGTTGATAAAAGAAAATCAGTTACAACTAAACAATTGTTGGTACCACGGACATTCCGTAACGTAGTATTACACCTCGCACATAGTCATCCATTGGGGGGACACCTAGGGGTGGAAAAGACAAAAGAAAAGGTTCTCCGAAGCTTTTATTGGCCTGGGGTTCTGGCAGAAATTACAAACTATTGTTCCTCATGCCCAGAATGTCAGATCACCGCCCCGTTCAAAGCATACCGCAGCCCATTGGTACCCCTTCCCATAATAGAGGTACCATTTGACCGGATTGCTATGGATCTAGTAGGACCCCTAATAAAGTCTGCTAGGGGACATCAGCATATAATGGTAATATTAGATTATGCTACCCGATATCCGGAGGCAGTTCCCCTACGTAGCACCTCTGCTAAAAACATAGCAAAAGAGTTAGTACTTCTGTTTTCCCGGGTCGGAATTCCTAAAGAGATCTTATCTGACCAGGGAACACCATTTATGTCCCAAGTAACAAAAGAGCTATGTAAACTCCTAAAAATCAAGCATCTCAGAACCTCAGTCTATCATCCACAAACAGATGGTTTAGTGGAAAGGTTCAATAAAACCTTAAAGAGCATGTTACGCCGGGCGGTCGATAAGGATGGGAAAAACTGGGACTGTTTGTTACCATACCTGTTATTTGCCATTAGGGAAGTTCCCCAGTCATCCACAGGCTTCTCCCCGTTTGAACTATTGTATGGCCGACATCCAAGGGGCTTACTGGATATAGCCAAAGAAACTTGGGAACACGAGGTTACCCCTTACAGAAGTGTAATAGAGCATGTTGCCCAAATGCAGGACCGCATTGCTGCAGTCCTACCCATAGTGAGGGAACACATGGAGAAAGCTCAAGAAGCACAAAGGAATACGTATAATAAGGGTGCTAGGGTCAGAATTTTTTTTCCAGGTGATAGGGTACTAGTTCTGGTTCCCACCGTGGAGAGTAAATTCCTTGCTAAATGGCATGGGCCATATGAGGTCTTGGAAAGAGTGGGAGAAGTAAATTATAGGGTAAGGCAGCCAGGTAGGAGGAAACCTGAGCAAATTTACCATATAAACCTACTCAAGCCCTGGAAAGATAGAGAGGTCTTGTTAACCCTAGTACCCCCAGGTCCGTCAGAGAATCAAGAAACTGACCCAGAGGTTAGCATAGCTGAAACACTGTCCGTGCATCAGAAACGAGAGGTCCAGAGTTTAGTGAGAAGGAACAAAGAAATCTTCTCTACACAGCCAGGTAAAACTAACGTAATTAAACATGACATAGTCTCTGAACCGGGGGTCCGAGTTAACCTTAAACCGTACCGAATCCCAGAGGCCAAGAGAGAGGCTATAAGTTTAGAGGTTAAAAAAATGCTAAAACTAGGCGTAATTGAGGAATCCCAAAGTGGGTGGAACAGCCCTATAGTTTTAGTCCCAAAGCCAGACGGTACAACAAGGTTTTGTAATGACTACCGGAAACTAAACGCGGTGTCAAAATTTGATACTTATCCTATGCCCAGGGTGGATGAACTTGTAGAGAGACTGGGCAAAGCCCGATATCTCACAACCCTAGACCTAACAAAAGGGTACTGGCAGGTTCCCCTCACAGAAAGGGCAAAAGAAAAAACAGCCTTCTCAACCCCAGACGGCCTCTTTCAATATAAGGTGCTGCCTTTTGGCTTACATGGAGCTCCCGCCACATTCCAAAGAATGATGGATAAAATTTTAAAACCACATGTTCGGTACGCTGCCGCCTACCTGGATGATGTGGTAATCCATAGTGAAGATTGGCAGTCCCACCTTCCAAAGGTCCAAGCTGTGCTCGACGCAGTTCGGTCTGCTGGACTAACTGCTAACCCCGCTAAATGCACTATTGGTCTGGAGGAGGCCAAGTATCTGGGGTATTCTATTGGTAGAGGGTTACTCAAACCACAAACACTCAAAGTAGAGGCGATACAAAATTGGCCAAGGCCAGTCACAAAAAAACAAGTAAGGACCTTTTTGGGGTTAATTGGCTACTATAGGAGGTTTATTCCCAATTTTGCAACTAAGGCAACCCCACTAACCGACCTCACAAAAGCAAGAGGACCGCTAATGGTAAAGTGGTCCCCCGAAGCCGAACAGGCCTTTAGAAGCCTGAAAGAAGCTCTCTGTGCCCAACCAGTGTTGGTCACACCTGACTTCTCCAAAGAGTTCGTAGTCCAAACCGACGCATCTGAGGTAGGGCTGGGGGCGGTACTCTCCCAGGAGTCTCAAGGGGAGGAGCACCCCATCCTTTATTTAAGTAGGAAACTAAATCCCCAGGAGAAAAATTACTCCATAGTCGAGAAAGAGTGTCTCGCAATAAAGTGGGCTGTAGAGACACTCAAGTATTATCTGTTGGGGAGAAAGTTCCGATTGGTCACAGATCATGCACCCCTTACCTGGATGTGTCAAAATAGGGAGAAGAACGCTAGGGTGACCAGGTGGTTCCTAAGCCTACAGCCCTTTAAATTTTCTGTGGAACACAGGTCGGGGCACAAACATGGCAATGCCGACGGGTTGTCAAGGATGCACTCCCTAATATCCATGGTCGCTCACCCCTCGAGGTCTGAGCTGGGGGGGAGGATATGTGACAGAAACCAGGGGTTGGTAATAAACTCCATATACAGGGCTCCCAGGATACTGAACAGTTTCTGTCCTGTCTAAGCTGAACAGGGCAGCCTCGTAGTACAGGCACTCCATTCCACAGTTTGTCTGCTGCCTGTTTTCTGTCACCTGTCATGCTGATTAGAGTTCAGGTATATAAGACCTGTTTCCTGTTTCCTCTGGGCCCCGCCCAAGAGCCTGGAAGGCTGCTGAACTGCAGAGGGGTGAGAAAGCCTCTTTCCCAAATCGCTTCATTCATTCTGTTAGTTTGTCTAAAGACTGCAAAGGTACTTATTTTGTTGGTGGAAGTGGACAAGCCACTTCCAACTCTGAGTCAGGGACATCTAAGTTTAAGTTATCGCTCAGACGAGCAGCTTTTTGTTTGGCTTTGTTTTCTGTTTAAACTGTGGCAGTCTCAGTGCCTGGGACTGAATAAACCAGGCATAGCCTGTTTAAAGGAACAGTACGTGACGTCTCATCATTTAACCTACCCTAAAAGACCGTGTTCTAACAGTCCCGGACAGACGGCGGAGCCCCGGAGTAAGCCGTTTGTCACACAGAACACACGCACACCACTGCCCCACAGTGACAGTACACATGCACCACTATCCCACAGTGACAGTACACACACACCACTACCCCACAGTGACAGTACACACACACCACTACCCCACAGTGACAGTACACACACACCGCTATCCCACAGTGACAGTACACACACGCACCGCTACCCCACAGTGACAGTACACACACACCACTACCCCGCAGTGACAGTACACACACACCACTACCCCACAGTGACAGTACACACACACCACTACCCCGCAGTGACAGTACACACACACCACTACCCCACAGTGACAGTACACACGCACACCACTGCCCCACAGTGACAGTACACATGCACCACTATCCCACAGTGACAGTACACACACCACTATCCCACAGTGACAGTACACACACACTACTACCCCATAGTGACAGTACACACGCACTGCTAACCCCACAGTGACAGTACACACACACCGCTACCCCACAGTGACAGTACACACACACCACTACCCCACAGTGACAGTACACACACACCGCTACCCCACAGTGACAGTACACACACACCGCTATCCCACAGTGACAGTACACACGTACCGCTATCCCACAGTGAGAGTACACACACACTACTATCCCACAGTGACAGTACACACGCACCGCTACCCCACAATGACAGTACACACACACACCGCTACCCCACAGTGAGAGTACACACACACCGCTATCCCACAGTGACAGTACACACACCACTACCCCACAGTGACAGTACACACACACCACTACCCCACAGTGACAGTACACACACACTGCTATCCCACAGTGACAGTACACACGCACCGCTACCCCACAGTGACAGTACACACACCACTACCCCACAGTGACAGTACACACACACTGCTACCCCACAGTGACAGTACACACACACCGCTACCCCACAGTGACAATACACACGCACCGCTACCCCACAGTGACAGTACACACACACCACTACCCCACAGTGACAGTACACACACACCGCTATCCCACAGTGACAGTACACACGCACCTCTACCCCACAGTGACAGTACACGCACCGCTACCCCACAGTGACAGTACACACACCGCTACCCCACAGTGACAGTACACACACACCGCTATCCCACAGTGACAGTACACACACACCACTACCCCACAGTGACAGTACACACACACCGCTATCCCACAGTGACAGTACACACACACCACTACCCCACAGTGACAGTACACACACCACTACCCCACAGTGACAATACACACACACTGCTATCCCACAGTGACAGTACACACGCACCGCTACCCCACAGTGACAGTACACACGCACCGCTATCCCACAGTGACAGTACACACACCACTACCCCACAGTGACAGTACACACACACTGCTATCCCACAGTGACAGTACACACACACTACTACCCCATAGTGACAGTACACACGCACTGCTAACCCCACAGTGACAGTACACACACACCGCTACCCCACAGTGACAGTACACACACACCACTACCCCACAGTGACAGTACACACACACCGCTACCCCACAGTGACAGTACACACACACCGCTATCCCACAGTGACAGTACACACGTACCGCTATCCCACAGTGACAGTACACACGTACCGCTATCCCACAGTGAGAGTACACACACACTACTATCCCACAGTGACAGTACACACGCACCGCTACCCCACAATGACAGTACACACACACACCGCTACCCCACAGTGAGAGTACACACACACCGCTATCCCACAGTGACAGTACACACACCACTACCCCACAGTGACAGTACACACACACCACTACCCCACAGTGACAGTACACACACACTGCTATCCCACAGTGACAGTACACACGCACCGCTACCCCACAGTGACAGTACACACACCACTACCCCACAGTGACAGTACACACACACTGCTACCCCACAGTGACAGTACACACACACCGCTACCCCACAGTGACAATACACACGCACCGCTACCCCACAGTGACAGTACACACACACCACTACCCCACAGTGACAGTACACACACACCGCTATCCCACAGTGACAGTACACACGCACCTCTACCCCACAGTGACAGTACACGCACCGCTACCCCACAGTGACAGTACACACACCGCTACCCCACAGTGACAGTACACACACACCGCTATCCCACAGTGACAGTACACACACACCACTACCCCACAGTGACAGTACACACACACCGCTATCCCACAGTGACAGTACACACACACCACTACCCCACAGTGACAGTACACACACCACTACCCCACAGTGACAATACACACACACTGCTATCCCACAGTGACAGTACACACGCACCGCTACCCCACAGTGACAGTACACACGCACCGCTATCCCACAGTGACAGTACACACACCACTACCCCACAGTGACAGTACACACACACTGCTATCCCACAGTGACAGTACACACGCACCGCTACCCCACAGTGACAGTACACACGCACCACTCTCCCACAGTGACAGTACACACACCACTACCCCACAGTGACAGTACACACGCACCGCTATCCCACAGTGACAGTACACACACCACTACCCCACAGTGACAGTACACACACACTGCTATCCCACAGTGACAGTACACACGCACCGCTACCCCACAGTGACAGTACACACGCACCACTCTCCCACAGTGACAGTACACACACCACTGCCCCACAGTGACATTACACACACACCACTAACCCACAGTGACAGTACACACACACCGCTAACCCCACAGTGACAGTACACACACACTGCTATCCCACAGTGACAGTACACACGCACTAGTACCCCACAGTGACAGTTCACACACCGCTAACCCCACAGTGACAGTACACACACACCGCTAACCCCACAGTGACAGTACACACGCACCGCTACCCCACAGTGACAGTACACACACCGCTAACCCCACAGTGACAGTACACACACCACTACCCCACAGTGACAGTACACACGCACCGCTACCCCACAGTGACAGTACACACACACCGCTACCCCACAGTGACAGTACACACACCGCTAACCCCACAGTGACAGTACACACGCACCGCTATCCCACAGTGACAGTGCACACACCGCTAACCCCACAGTGACAGTACACACGCACTAGTACCCCACAGTGACAGTTCACACACCGCTAACCCCACAGTGACAGTACACACACACCGCTAACCCCACAGTGACAGTACACACGCACCGCTACCCCACAGTGACAGTACACACGCACCGCTACCCCACAGTGACAGTACACACACACCGCTACCCCACAGTGACAGTACACACACCGCTAACCCCACAGTGACAGTACACACGCACCGCTATCCCACAGTGACAGTACACACGCACCGCTATCCCACAGTGACAGTACACACACACCACTACCCCACAGTGACAGTACACACACACCGCTACCCCACAGTGACAGTACACACGCACCGCTACCCCACAGTGACAGTACACACGCACCACTACCCCACAGTGACAGTAAACACACACCACTACCCCACAGTGACAGTACACACGCACCGCTATCCCACAGTGACAGTACACACACACCGCTACCCCACAGTGACAGTACACACGCACCGCTACCCCACAGTGACAGTACACACGCACCGCTACCCCACAGTGACAGTAAACACGCACCACTACCCCACAGTGACAGTACACACGCACCACTATCCCACAGTGACAGTACACACGCACTGCTAACCCCACAGTGACAGTACACACACACCGCTACCCCACAGTGACAGTACACACACCACTACCCCACAGTGACAGTACACACGCACCGCTACCCCACAGTGACAGTACACACACACCGCTACCCCACAGTGACAGTACACACGCACCGCTATCCCACAGTGACAGTACACACACACCACTACCCCACAGTGACAGTACACACGCACCACTATCCCACAGTGACAGTACACACGCACACCACTGCCCCACAGTGACAGTACACATGCACCACTATCCCACAGTGACAGTACACACACACCACTACCCCACAGTGACAGTACACACACACCACTACCCCACAGTGACAGTACACATGCACCACTATCCCACAGTGACAGTACACACACCACTACCCCACAGTGACAGTACACACACACCGCTATCCCACAGTGACAGTACACACACACTACTACCCCATAGTGACAGTACACACGCACTGCTAACCCCACAGTGACAGTACACACACACCGCTACCCCACAGTGACAGTACACACGCACCGCTACCCCACAGTGACAGTACACACGCACCGCTATCCCCACAGTGACAGTACACACGCACCGCTATCCCCACAGTGACAGTACACACACCACTACCCCACAGTGACAGTACACACACACCACTACCCCACAGTGACAGTACACATACACCACTACCCCACAGTGACAGTACACACACCGCTACCCCCACAGTGACAGTACACACACACCGCTACCCCACAGTGACAGTGCACACACACCGCTACCCCACAGTGAGAGTACACACACCACTACCCCACAGTGACAGTACACACACACCGCTATCCCACAGTGACAGTACACACACACCACTACCCCACAATGACAGTACACACACACCACTACCCCACAGTGACAGTACACACACACCGCTACCCCACAGTGACAGTACACACACACTGCTATCCCACAGTGACAGTACACACACACCACTACCCCACAGTGACAGTACACACACACCGCTACCCCACAGTGACAGTACACACACACTGCTATCCCACAGTGACAGTACACACGCACCGCTACCCCACAGTGACAGTACACACACCACTACCCCACAGTGACAGTACACACACACTGCTACCCCACAGTGACAGTACACACACACCGCTACCCCACAGTGACAGTACACACGCACCGCTACCCCACAGTGACAGTACACACACACCGCTATCCCACAGTGACAGTACACACGCACCTCTACCCCACAGTGACAGTACACACACACTTCTATCCCACAGTGACAGTACACACGCACCGCTACCCCACAGTGACAGTACACACACACCACTACCCCACAGTGACAGTACACACACCACTACCCCACAGTGACAGTACACACACACTGCTATCCCACAGTGACAGTACACACGCACCGCTACCCCACAGTGACAGTACACACACCACTACCCCACAGTGACAGTACACACACACTGCTATCCCACAGTGACAGTACATACGCACCGCTACCCCACAGTGACAGTACACACGCACCGCTAACCCCACAGTGACAGTACATACGCACCGCTACCCCACAGTGACAGTACATACGCACCGCTACCCCACAGTGACAGTACACACACACCACTGCCCCACAGTGACAGTACACACACACCACTGCCCCACAGTGACAGTACACACACACCACTGCCCCACAGTGACAGTACACACGCACCGCTACCCCACAGTGACAGTACACACGCACCTCTACCCCACAGTGACAGTACACACACACCGCTATCCCACAGTGACAGTACACACACACCACTACCCCACAGTGACAGTACACACACACCGCTATCCCACAGTGACAGTACACACGCACCGCTAACCCCACAGTGACAGTACACACACACCACTACCCTACAGTGACAGTACACACACACCGCTATCCCACAGTGACAGTACACACACCGCTACCCCACAGTGACAGTACACACACACTGCTATCCCACAGTGTGAGTACACACACCACTACCCCACAGTGACAGTACACACACACTGCTATCCCACAGTGACAGTACACACGCACCGCTACCCCACAGTGACAGTACACACACACCGCTACCCCACAGTGACAGTACACACGCACCTCTACCCCACAGTGACAGTACACACACACTGCTATCCCACAGTGACAGTACACACGCACCGCTACCCCACAGTGACAGTACACACACACTACTACCCCACAGTGACAGTACACACACCACTACCCCACAGTGACAATACACACACAATGCTATCCCACAGTGACAGTACACACGCACCGCTATCCCACAGTGACAGTACACACACCACTACCCCACAGTGACAGTACACACACACTGCTATCCCACAGTGACAGTACACACGCACCGCTACCCCACAGTGACAGTACACACACCACTACCCCACAGTGACAGTACACACACACCGCTACCCCACAGTGACAGTACACACACCACTACCCCACAGTGACAGTACATACGCACCGATACCCCACAGTGACAGTACAAACACACCACTGCCCCACAGTGACAGTACACACGCACCGCTACCCCACAGTGACAGTACACACGCACCGCTCTCCCACAGTGACAGTACACACACACCGCTACCCCACAGTGACAGTACACACGCACCGCTACCCCACAGTGACAGTACACACACACCGCTACCCCACAGTGACAGTACACACGCACCTCTACCCCACAGTGACAGTACACACACACCGCTATCCCACAGTGACAGTACACACACACCACTACCCCACAGTGACAGTACACACGCACCGCTACCCCACAGTGACAGTACACACACACCACTACCCCACAGTGACAGTACACACACACCGCTATCCCACAGTGACAGTACACACGCACCGCTACCCCACAGTGACAGTACACACACACCACTACCCCACAGTGACAGTACACACACCACTACCCCACAGTGACAATACACACGCACCGCTATCCCACAGTGACAGTACACACTCCACTACCCCACAGTTACAGTACACACACGCACCGCTCTCCCACAGTGACAGCACACACACCACTACCCCACAGTGACAGTACACACACCACTACCCCACAGTGACAGTACACACGCACCACTCTCCCACAGTGACAGTACACACACCACTACCCCACAGTGACAGTACACACACACCACTATCCCACAGTGACAGTACACACACACCACTACCCCACAGTGACAGTACACACGCACCACTCTCCCACAGTGACAGTACACACGCACCACTACCCCACAGTGACAGTACACACGCACCACTACCCCACAGTGACAGTACACACGCACCACTCTCCCACAGTGACAGTACACACACACCGCTATCCCACAGTGACAGTACACACACACCACTACCCCACAGTGACAGTACACACGCACTACTCTCCCACAGTGACAGTACACACACCACTACCCCACAGTGACAGTACACACACACTGCTATCCCACAGTGACAGTACATACGCACCGCTACCCCACAGTGACAGTACACACACACCAGTGCCCCACAGTGACATTACACACACACCACTACCCCACAGTGACAGTACACACACACCGCTATCCCACAGTGACAGTACACACACACAACGCTATCCCACAGTGACAGTACACACGCACCGCTACCCCACAGTGACAGTACACACACCACTACCCCACAGTGACAGTACACACACACCGCTACCCCACAGTGACAGTACACACACCACTACCCCACAGTGACAGTACATACGCACCGCTACCCCACAGTGACAGTACAAACACACCACTGCCCCACAGTGACAGTACACACGCACCGCTACCCCACAGTGACAGTACACACGCACCGCTCTCCCACAGTGACAGTACACACACACCGCTACCCCACAGTGACAGTACACACGCACCGCTACCCCACAGTGACAGTACACACACACCGCTACCCCACAGTGACAGTACACACGCACCTCTACCCCACAGTGACAGTACACACACACCGCTATCCCACAGTGACAGTACACACACACCACTACCCCACAGTGACAGTACACACGCACCGCTACCCCACAGTGACAGTACACACACACCACTACCCCACAGTTACAGTACACACACACCACTACCCCACAGTGACAGTACACACACACCGCTACCCCACAGTGACAGTACACACGCACCTCTACCCCACAGTGACAGTACACACACACCGCTATCCCACAGTGACAGTACACACACACCACTACCCCACAGTGACAGTACACACACACCGCTATCCCACAGTGACAGTACACACGCACCGCTACCCCACAGTGACAGTACACACACACCGCTATCCCACAGTGACAGTACACACACACCACTACCCCACAGTGACAGTACACACACACCACTACCCCACAGTGACAGTACACACACCACTACCCCACAGTGACAATACACACACACTGCTATCCCACAGTGACAGTACACACGCACCGCTATCCCACAGTGACAGTACACACACCACTAACCCCACAGTGACAGTACACACACACCGCTATCCCACAGTGACAGTACACACACACCACTACCCCACAGTGACAGTACACACACACACCGCTACCCCACAGTGACAGTACTCACACACCACTACCCCACAGTGACAGTACACACACACCACTACCCCACAGTGACAGTACACACACACACCGCTACCCCACAGTGACAGTACTCACACACCACTATCCCACAGTGACAGTACACACACACCACTACCCCACAGTGACAGTACACACACCACTACCCCACAGTGACAGTACACACACACTGCTATCCCACAGTGACAGTACACACACACCACTGCCCCACAGTGACATTACACACACACACCACTACCCCACAGTGACAGTACACACACACACCGCTATCCCACAGTGACAGTACACACGCACCGCTATCCCACAGTGACAGTACACACACACCACTGCCCCAGAGTGACATTACACACACACCACTACCCCACAGTGACAGTACACACGCACCGATACTCCACAGTGACAGTACACACACACCGCTATCCCACAGTGACAGTACACACACACCGCTATCCCACAGTGACATTACACACACACCACTACCCCACAGTGACAGTACACACGCACCGCTACCCCACAGTGACAGTACACACACCACTACCCCACAGTGACAGTACACACACCGCTATCCCACAGTGACAGTACACACGCACCGCTATCCCACAGTGACAGTACACACGCACCGCTATCCCACAGTGACAGTACACACGCACCGCTACCCCACAGTGACAGTACACACACACCGCTACCCCACAGTGACAGTACACGCACCACTGCCCCACAGTGACAGTACATACGCATCACTATCCCACAGTGACAGTACACACGCACCGCTGTCCCACAGTGACAGTACACACACACCGCTACCCCACAGTGACAGTACACACACACCACTACCCCACAGTGACAGTACACACACACCGCTATCCCACAGTGACAGTACACGCACCACTGCCCCACAGTGACAGTACATACGCATCACTATCCCACAGTGACAGTACACACACACCACTACCCCACAGTGACAGTACACACACACCGCTACCCCACAGTGACAGTACACACGCACCGCTACCCCACAGTGACAGTACACACACACCGCTATCCCATAGTGACAGTACACGCACCACTACCCCACAGTGACAGTACTCACACACCACTATCCCACAGTGACAGTACACACGCACTGCTATCCCACAGTGACAGTACACACGCACCGCTACCCCACAGTGACAGTACACACACACCGCTATCCCACAGTGACAGTACACACACACCGCTATCCCACAGTGACAGTACACACGCACTGCTATCCCACAGTGACAGTACACACGCACCGCTACCCCACAGTGACAGTACACACACACCGCTATCCCACAGTGACAGTACACGCACCACTACCCCACAGTGACAGTACTCACACACCACTATCCCACAGTGACAGTACACACGCACTGCTATCCCACAGTGACAGTACACACGCACCGCTACCCCACAGTGACAGTACATACGCACCGCTACCCCACAGTGACAGTACACACGCACCGCTACCCCGCAGTACACACGCACCGCACCGCACAGTGACAGTACACACGCACCACTATCCCACAGTGACATTACACACACACCGCTATCCCACAGTGACAGTACACACACACCACTGCCCCAGAGTGACATTACACACACACCGCTACCCCACAGTGACATTACACACACACCACTACCCCACAGTGACAGTACACACGCACCGATACTCCACAGTGACAGTACACACACACCGCTATCCCACAGTGACAGTACACACACCACTGCCCCAGAGTGACATTACACACACACCACTACCCCACAGTGACAGTACACACGCACCGCTACCCCACAGTGACAGTACACACACCACTACCCCACAGTGACAGTACACACACACCGCTATCCCACAGTGACAGTACACACGCACCGCTACCCCACAGTGGCAGTACACACACCACTACCCCACAGTGACAGTACACACACACCGCTATCCCACAGTGACAGTACACACACACCGCTACCCCACAGTGACAGTACACACACACCACTACCCCACAGTGACAGTACACACACACCACTACCCCACAGTGACAGTACACACACCACTGCCCCACAGTGACAGTACACACGCACCACTACCCCACAGTGACAGTACACACACACCACTACCCCACAGTGACAGTACACACGCACCGATACTCCACAGTGACAGTACACACACACCGCTATCCCACAGTGACAGTACACACACACCGCTATCCCACAGTGACAGTACACACACCACTGCCCCAGAGTGACATTACACACACACCACTACCCCACAGTGACAGTACACTCGCACCGCTACCCCACAGTGACAGTACACACACCACTACCCCACAGTGACAGTACACACACACCGCTATCCCACAGTGACAGTACACACGCACCACTACCCCACAGTGACAGTACACACACACTGCTACCCCACAGTGACAGTACACATGCACCGCTATCCCACAGTGACAGTACACACACACCGCTATCCCACAGTTACAGTACACACACACCACTACCCCACAGTGACAGTACACACACATCTCTATCCCACAGTGACAGTACACACACACCACTTCCCCACAGTGACAGTACACATGCACCGCTACCCCACAGTGACAGTACACACGCACCGCTATCCCACAGTGACAGTACACACACACCACTTCCCCACAGTGACAGTACACACGCACCGCTACCCCACAGTGACAGTACACACGCACCGCTATCCCACAGTGACAGTACACACACACCACTATCCCACAGTGACAGTACACACACACTGCTATCCCACAGTGACAGTACACACACACCACTACCCCACAGTGACAGTACACACGCACTGCTATCCCACAGTGACAGTACACACACACCACTATCCCACAGTGACAGTACACACACACCGCTAACCCCACAGTGACAGTACACACGCACCGCTACCCCACAGTGACAGTACACACACACCCCCACAGTGACAGTACACACGCACCGCTACCCCACAGTGACAGTACACACACACCACTACCTCACAGTGACAGTACACACACACCACTACCCCACAGTGACAGTACACACACACCACTATCCCACAGTGACAGTACACACGCACCACTACCCCACAGTGACAGTACACACACACCACTACCCCACAGTGACAGTACACACGCACCGCTATCCCCACAGTGACAGTACACACACACCGCTACCCCACAGTGACAGTACACACACACCGCTACCCCACAGTGACAGTACATACGCACCACTACCCCACAGTGACAGTACACACGCAGCACTACCCCACAGTGACAGTACACACGCACCGCTACCCCACAGTGACAGTACACACACACCGCTATCCCACAGTGACAGTACATACGCACCACTACCCCACAGTGACAGTACACACGCACCGCTACCCCACAGTGACAGTACACACACACCACTACCTCACAGTGACAGTACACACACACCACTACCCCACAGTGACAGTACACACACACCACTATCCCACAGTGACAGTACACACGCACCACTATCCCACAGTGACAGTACACACACACCAATACCCCACAGTGACAGTACACACGCACCGCTATCCCCACAGTGACAGTACACACACACCGCTACCCCACAGTGACAGTACACACACACCGCTACCCCACAGTGACAGTACATACGCACCACTACCCCACAGTGACAGTACACACGCACCACTACCCCACAGTGACAGTACACACGCACCGCTACCCCACAGTGACAGTACACACACACCGCTATCCCACAGTGACAGTACATACGCACCACTACCCCACAGTGACAGTACACACGCACCACTAGCCCACAGTGACAGTACACACGCACCGCTACCCCACAGTGACAGTACACACACACCGCTATCCCACAGTGACAGTACATACGCACCACTACCCCACAGTGACAGTACACACACACCGCTATCCCACAGTGACAGTACACACGCACCGCTATCCCACAGTGACAGTACACACGCACCGCTACCCCACAGTGACAGTACACACACCGCTACCCCACAGTGACAGTACACACGCACCGCTACCCCACAGTGACAGTACACACACCGCTACCCCACAGTGACAGTACACACACACCGCTATCCTACAGTGACAGTACACACACACCACTACCCCACAGTGACAGTATACACGCACCACTACCCCACAGTGACAGTACACACACCGCTACCCCACAGTGACAGTACACACGCACCGCTACCCCACAGTGACATTACACACGCACCGCTACCCCACAGTGACATTACACACGCACCGCTACCCCACAGTGACATTACACACGCACCGATACCCCACAGTGACAGTACACACACACTGCTACCACCACAGTGACAGTACACACACACCGCTACCCCACAGTGACAGTACACACACACCACTCTCCCACAGTGACAGTACACACACCACTACCCCACAGTGACAGTACACACACACCGCTATCCCACAGTGACAGTACACACACCACTACCCCACAGTGGCAGTACACACACACCACTACCCCACAGTGACAGTACACACGCACCACTACCCCACAGTGACAGTACACACGCACCGCTACCCCACAGTGACAGTACACACACACCGCTATCCCACAGTGACAGTACACACGCACCGCTACCCCACAGTGACAGTACACACACCACTACCCCACAGTGACAGTACACACACACCGCTATCCCACAGTTACAGTACACACGCACCGCTATCCCACAGTGACAGTACACACACACCACTACCCCACAGTGACAGTACACACGCACCGCTATCCCCACAGTGACAGTACACACACACCGCTACCCCACAGTGACAGTACACACACACCGCTACCCCACAGTGACAGTACATACGCACCACTACCCCACAGTGACAGTACACACGCACCACTAC
This sequence comes from Ascaphus truei, assembly GCF_040206685.1. Lineage (NCBI taxonomy): Eukaryota > Metazoa > Chordata > Amphibia > Anura > Ascaphidae > Ascaphus > Ascaphus truei. The sequence continues at coordinate 137,271 of NW_027457102.1, read as the reverse complement.
CCCACAGTGACAGTACACACGCACCGCTACCCCACAGTGACAGTACACACACACCGCTATCCCACAGTGACAGTACATACGCACCACTACCCCACAGTGACAGTACACACGCACCACTACCCCACAGTGACAGTACACACGCACCGCTACCCCACAGTGACAGTACACACACACCGCTATCCCACAGTGACAGTACATACGCACCACTACCCCACAGTGACAGTACACACACACCGCTATCCCACAGTGACAGTACACACGCACCACTATCCTACAGTGACAGTACACACACACCACTACCCCACAGTGACAGTATACACGCACCACTACCCCACAGTGACAGTACACACACCGCTACCCCACAGTGACAGTACACACGCACCGCTACCCCACAGTGACATTACACACGCACCGCTACCCCACAGTGACATTACACACGCACCGCTACCCCACAGTGACATTACACACGCACCGCTATCCCACAGTTACAGTACACACACACCACTACCCCACAGTGACAGTACACACGCACCGATACCCCACAGTGACAGTACACACACACTGCTACCACCACAGTGACAGTACACACACACCACTATCCCACAGTGACAGTACACATGCACCACTACCCCACAGTGACAGTACACACACACCGCTATCCCACAGTGACAGTACACACACACCACTACCTCACAGTGACAGTACACACGCATCGCTACCCCGCAGTGACAGTACACACACACCGCTACCCCACAGTGACAGTACACACACCACTATCCCACAGTGACAGTACACACACACCACTACCCCACAGTGACAGTACACACACCACTACCCCACAGTGACAGTACACACGCACCACTCTCCCACAGTGACAGTACACAGGCACCACTACCCCACAGTGACAGTACACACGCACCACACTCCCAAAGTGACAGTACACACACACCACTACCCCACAGTGACAGTACACACGCACCACTACCACACAGTGACAGTACACACGCACCGCTACCCCACAGTGACAGTACACACACACCGCTATCCCACAGTGACAGTACACACGCACCGCTATCCCACAGTGACAGTACACACGCACCGCTACCCCACAGTGACAGTACACACACCACTACCCCACAGTGACAGTACACACACACCGCTATCCCACAGTTACAGTAAACACGCACCGCTATCCCACAGTGACAGTACACACACACTGCTACCACCACAGTGACAGTACACACACACCACTACCCCACAGTGACAGTACACACACACCACTACCCCACAGTGACAGTACACACACACTACTACCCCACAGTGACAGTACACACACACTGCTACCACCACAGTGACAGTACACACGCACCACTCTCCCACAGTGACAGTACACACGCACCACTACCCCACAGTGACAGTACACACGCACCACTCTCCCACAGTGACAGTACACACACACCACTACCCCACAGTGACAGTACACACGCACCACTACCACACAGTGACAGTACACACGCACCGCTACCCCACAGTGACAGTACACACACACCGCTACCACACAGTGACAGTACACACACACCACTCTCCCACAGTGACAGTACACACACCACTACCCCACAGTGACAGTACACACACACCGCTATCCCACAGTGACAGTACACACACCACTACCCCACAGTGACAGTACACACACACCACTACCCCACAGTGACAGTACACACGCACCACTACCCCACAGTGACAGTACACACGCACCGCTACCCCACAGTGACAGTACACACACACCGCTATCCCACAGTGACAGTACACACGCACCGCTATCCCACAGTGACAGTACACACGCACCGCTACCCCACAGTGACAGTACACACACCACTACCCCACAGTGACAGTACACACACACCGCTATCCCACAGTTACAGTACACATGCACCGCTATCCCACAGTGACAGTACACACGCACCGCTACCCCACAGTGACAGTACACACACCACTACCCCACAGTGACAGTACACACACACCGCTATCCCACAGTTACAGTACACACGCACCGCTATCCCACAGTGACAGTACACACACACTGCTACCACCACAGTGACAGTACACACACACCACTACCCCACAGTGACAGTACACACACACCACTACCCCACAGTGACAGTACACACACACTACTACCCCACAGTGACAGTACACACACACTGCTACCACCACAGTGACAGTACACACGCACCACTGCCCCAAAGTGACAGTACACACACCACTACCCCACAGTGACATTACACACGCACCACTACCCCACAGTGTCAGTACACACACACCACTGCCCCACAGTGACAGTACACACGCACCACTACCCCACAGTTACAGTACACACACACCACTGCCCCACAGTGACAGTACACACACACCACTACCCCACAGTGACATTACACACACACCACTACCCCACAGTGACAGTACACAAACACCACTGCCCCACAGTGACAGTACACACACACCACTACCCCACAGTGACATTACACACACACCACTGCCCCACAGTGACAGTACACACGAACCGCTGCCCCACAGTGACAGTACACACACACCGCTACCCCACAGTTACAGTACACACACACTGCTATCCCACAGTGACAGTACACACGCACCACTATCCCACAGTGACAGTACACACACCACTACCCCACAGTGACAGTACACACACACCACTACCCCACAGTGACAGTACACACGCACCACTATCCCACAGTGACAGTACACACACACCGCTACCCCACAGTGACAGTACACACACCACTACCCCACAGTGACAGTACACACGCACCACTATCCCACAGTGACAGTACACACGCACCACTACCCCACAGTGACAGTACACACGCACCGCTATCCCACAGTGACAGTACACACACCACTACCCCACAGTGACAGTACACACACACCACTACCCCACAGTGACAGTACACACACCACTACATCACAGTGACAGTACACACGCACCACTACCCCACAGTGACAGTACACACACACCACTACCCCACAGTGACAGTACACACGCACCGCTACCCCACAGTGACAGTACACACACACCACTACCCCACAGTAACAGTACACACACCACTACCCCACAGTGACAGTACACATGCACCACTACCCCACAGTGACAGTACACACACCACTACCCCACAGTGACAGTACACACACACCACTACCCCACAGTGACAGTACACACGCACCACTACCCCACAGTGACAGTACACACGCACCACTACCCCACAGTGACAGTACACACACACCACTACCCCACAGTGACAGTACACACACACCGCTACCCCACAGTGACAGTACACACACACCACTACCCCACAGTGACAGTACACACACACCACTACCCCACAGTGACAGTACACACACACCACTACCCCACAGTGACAGTACACACGCACCGCTACCCCACAGTGACAGTACACACGCACCGCTGCCCACAGTGACAGTACACACACACCACTACCCCACAGTGACAGTACACACATACCACTACCCCACAGTGACAGTACACACACACTGCTACCCCACAGTGACAGTACACACGCACCGCTGCCCCACAGTGACAGTACACACACACCGCTACCCCACAGTGACAGTACACACACCACTACCCCACAGTGACAGTACACACACACCACTACCCCACAGTGACAGTACACACGCACCACTATCCCACAGTGACAGTACACACACCACTACCCCACAGTGACAGTACACACACGCACCACTACCCCACAGTGACAGTACACACACACCACTACCCCACAGTGACAGTACACACACACCACTACCCCACAGTGACAGTACACACACCACTACCCCACAGTGACAGTACACACGCACCGCTACCCCACAGTGACAGTACACACGCACCGCTACCCCACAGTGACAGTACACACACACCGCTATCCCACAGTGACAGTACACACGCACCGCTATCCCACAGTGACAGTACACACGCACAGCTATCCCACAGTGACAGTACACACACACCGCTATCCCACAGTGACAGTACACACACCACTACCCCACAGTGACAGTACACACACACCGCTATCCCACAGTGACAGTACACACGCACCGCTATCCCACAGTGACAGTACACACGCACCGCTATCCCACAGTTACAGTACACACACACACCGCTACCCCACAGTGACAGTACACACACACCACTACCCCACAGTGACAGTACACACGCACCGCTATCCCACAGTGACAGTACACACGCACCGCTATCCCACAGTGACAGTACACACACACCGCTATCCCACAGTTACAGTACACACACACCACTACCCCACAGTTACAGTACACACACACCACTACCCCACAGTTACAGTACACACACACCACTACCCCGCAGTGACAGTACACACACACTGCTACCCCACAGTGACAGTACACACGCACCGCTGCCCCACAGTGACAGTACACACACACCGCTACCCCACAGTGACAGTACACACACCACTACCCCACAGTGACAGTACACACACACCACTACCCCACAGTGACAGTACACACGCACCACTATCCCACAGTGACAGTACACACACCACTACCCCACAGTGACAGTACACACACGCACCACTACCCCACAGTGACAGTACACACACACCACTACCCCACAGTGACAGTACACACACACCAATACCCCACAGTGACAGTACACACACCACTACCCCACAGTGACAGTACACACGCACCGCTACCCCACAGTGATAGTTCACACGCACCGCTACCCCACAGTGACAGTACACACACACCGCTATCCCACAGTGACAGTACACACGCACCGCTATCCCACAGTGACAGTACACACGCACCGCTATCCCACAGTGACAGTACACACACACCGCTATCCCACAGTGACAGTACACACACCACTACCCCACAGTGACAGTACACACACACCGCTATCCCACAGTGACAGTACACACGCACCGCTATCCCACAGTGACAGTACACACGCACCGCTATCCCACAGTTACAGTACACACACACACCGCTACCCCACAGTGACAGTACACACACACCACTACCCCACAGTGACAGTACACACGCACCGCTATCCCACAGTGACAGTACACACGCACCGCTATCCCACAGTGACAGTACACACACACCGCTATCCCACAGTTACAGTACACACACACCACTACCCCACAGTTACAGTACACACACACCACTACCCCACAGTTACAGTACACACACACCACTACCCCACAGTGACAGTACACACACCACTACCCCACAGTGACAGTACACACGCACCTCTACCCCACAGTGACAGTACATACGCACCGCTATCCCACAGTGACAGTACACACACCACTACCCCGCAGTGACAGTACACACACCACTACCCCACAGTGACAGTACACACACACCGCTACCCCACAGTGACAGTACACACACACCGCTATCCCACAGTGACAGTACACACGCACCACTACCTCACAGTGACAGTACACACGCATCACTTCCCCACAGTGACAGTACACACACCACTACCCCACAGTGACAGTACACACACACCACTACCCCACAGTGACAGTACACACGCACCACTACCCCACAGTGACAGTACATACGCACCACTGCCCCACAGTGACAGTACACACACCACTACCCCACAGTGACAGTACACACACACCACTACCCCACAGTGACAGTACACACACACACCGCTACCCCACAGTGACAGTACACACACCACTATCCCACAGTGACAATACACACGCACCGCTATCCCACAGTGACAGTACACACACCACTACCCCACAGTGACAGTACACACAGCACTACCCCACAGTGACAGTACACACACACCACTACCCCACAGTGACAGTACACACACCACTACCCCACAGTGACAGTACACACACACCGCTATCCCACAGTGACAGTACACACACACCACTACCCCACAGTGACAGTACACACGCACCACTATCCCACAGTGACAGTACACACACCACTACCCCACAGTGACAGTACACACGCACCACTACCCCACAGTGACAGTACACACACACCACTACCCCACAGTGACAGTACACACACACCACTGCCCCACAGTGACAGTACACACACACCACTACCCCACAGTGACAGTACACACACCACTACCCCACAGTGACAGTACACACACACTGCTATCCCACAGTGACAGTACACACACGCACCACTACCCCACAGTGACAGTACACACACACCACTACCCCACAGTGACAGTACACACGCACCACTACCCCACAGTGACAGTACACACACGCACCACTACCCCACAGTGACAGTACACACGCACCACTACCCCACAGTGACAGTACACACGCACCACTACCCCACAGTGACAGTACACACGCACCACTACCCCACAGTGACAGTACACACGCACCACTACCCCACAGTGACAGTACACACGCACCACTACCCCACAGTGACAGTACACACATACCACTACCCCACAGTGACAGTACACACACACCACTACCCCACAGTGACAGTACACACGCACCACTACCCCACAGTGACAGTACACACGCACCACTACCCCACAGTGACAGTACACACGCACCGCTACCCCACAGTGACAGTACACACACACCACTACCCCACAGTGACAGTACACACGCACCACTACCCCACAGTGACAGTACACACACGCACCACTACCCCACAGTGACAGTACACACGCACCGCTACCCCACAGTGACAGTACACACACACCACTACCCCACAGTGACAGTACACACGCACCGCTACCCCACAGTGACAGTACACACACACCACTACCCCACAGTGACAGTACACACACACACCGCTACCCCACAGTGACAGTACACACACACCGCTACCCCACAGTGACAGTACACACACACTGCTATCCCACAGTGACAGTACACACGCACCGCTACCCCACAGTGACAGTACACACACCACTACCCCACAGTGACAGTACACACACACTGCTACCCCACAGTGACAGTACACACACACCGCTACCCCACAGTGACAATACACACGCACCGCTACCCCACAGTGGCAGTACACACACCGCTACCCCACAGTGACAGTACACACGCACCACTACCCCACAGTGACAGTACACACGCACCTCTACCCCACAGTGACAGTACACACGCACCACTACCCCACAGTGACAGTACACACGCACCTCTACCCCACAGTGACAGTACACACACACTGCTATCCCACAGTGACAGTACACACGCACCGCTACCCCACAGTGACAGTACACACACACCACTACCCCACAGTGACAGTACACACACCACTACCCCACAGTGACAATACACACACACTGCTATCCCACAGTGACAGTACACACGCACCGCTATCCCACAGTGACAGTACACACACCACTACCCCACAGTGACAGTACACACACACTGCTATCCCACAGTGACAGTACACACGCACCGCTACCCCACAGTGACAGTACACACACACCGCTACCCCACAGTGACAGTACACACACCACTACCACACAGTGACAGTACACACACCACTACCCCACAGTGACAGTACATACGCACCGCTACCCCACAGTGACAGTACACACACCACTACCCCACAGTGACAGTACACACACACCGCTAACCCCACAGTGACAGTACACACGCACCGCTACCCCACAGTGACAGTACACACGCACCTCTACCCCACAGTGACAGTACACACGCACCGCTACCCCACAGTGACAGTACACACGCACCGCTACCCCACAGTGACAGTACACACGCACCTCTAACCCACAGTGACAGTACACACGCACCGCTACCCCACAGTGACAGTACACACGCACCGCTACCCCACAGTGACAGTACACACACACCGCTACCCCACAGTGACAGTACACACGCACCGCTACCCCACAGTGACAGTACACACGCACCTCTACCCCACAGTGACAGTACACACTCACCACTGCCCCACAGTGACAGTACACACGCACCGCTACCCCACAGTGACAGTACACACACACCGCTACCCCACAGTGACAGTACACACGCACCTCTACCCCACAGTGACAGTACACGCACCGCTACCCCACAGTGACAGTACACACACCGCTACCCCACAGTGACAGTACACACACACCGCTATCCCACAGTGACAGTACACACACACCACTACCCCACAGTGACAGTACACACACACCGCTATCCCACAGTGACAGTACACACACACCACTACCCCACAGTGACAGTACACACACCACTACCCCACAGTGACAATACACACACACTGCTATCCCACAGTGACAGTACATACGCACCGCTATCCCACAGTGACAGTACACACACCACTACCCCACAGTGACAGTACACACACACTGCTATCCCAGAGTGACAGTACACACGCACCGCTACCCCACAGTGACAGTACACACGCACCACTCTCCCACAGTGACAGTACACACACCACTACCCCACAGTGACAGTACACACGCACCACTCTCCCACAGTGACAGTACACACACCACTGCCCCACAGTGACATTACACACACACCACTAACCCACAGTGACAGTACACACACACCGCTAACCCCACAGTGACAGTACACACACACTGCTATCCCACAGTGACAGTGCACACACCGCTAACCCCACAGTGACAGTACACACGCACTAGTACCCCACAGTGACAGTTCACACACCGCTAACCCCACAGTGACAGTACACACACACCGCTAACCCCACAGTGACAGTACACACGCACCGCTACCCCACAGTGACAGTACACACACCGCTAACCCCACAGTGACAGTACACACACCACTACCCCACAGTGACAGTACACACGCACCGCTACCCCACAGTGACAGTACACACACACCGCTACCCCACAGTGACAGTACACACACTGCTAACCCCACAGTGACAGTACACACGCACCGCTATCCCACAGTGACAGTACACACGCACCGCTATCCCACAGTGACAGTACACACGCACCACTATCCCACAGTGACAGTACACACGCACTGCTAACCCCACAGTGACAGTACACACACACTGCTACCCCACAGTGACAGTACACACACCACTACCCCACAGTGACAGTACACACGCACCGCTACCCCACAGTGACAGTACACACACCGCTAACCCCACAGTGACAGTACACACACCACTACCCCACAGTGACAGTACACACGCACCGCTACCCCACAGTGACAGTACACACACACCGCTACCCCACAGTGACAGTACACACACTGCTAACCCCACAGTGACAGTACACACGCACCGCTATCCCACAGTGACAGTACACACGCACCGCTATCCCACAGTGACAGTACACACGCACCACTATCCCACAGTGACAGTACACACGCACTGCTAACCCCACAGTGACAGTACACACACACTGCTACCCCACAGTGACAGTACACACACCACTACCCCACAGTGACAGTACACACGCACCGCTACCCCACAGTGACAGTACACACGCACCGCTACCCCACAGTGACAGTACACACGCACCACTACCCCACAGTGACAGTAAACACACACCACTACCCCACAGTGACAGTACACACGCACCGCTATCCCACAGTGACAGTACACACACACCGCTACCCCACAGTGACAGTACACACGCACCTCTACCCCACAGTGACAGTACACACGCACCGCTACCCCACAGTGACAGTACACACGCACCTCTACCCCACAGTGACAGTACACACGCACCGCTACCCCACAGTGACAGTACACACGCACCGCTACCCCACAGTGACAGTACACACACACCGCTACCCCACAGTGACAGTACACACGCACCGCTACCCCACAGTGACAGTACACACGCACCTCTACCCCACAGTGACAGTACACACTCACCACTGCCCCACAGTGACAGTACACACGCACCGCTACCCCACAGTGACAGTACACACACACCGCTACCCCACAGTGACAGTACACACGCACCTCTACCCCACAGTGACAGTACACACACCGCTACCCCACAGTGACAGTACACACACACCGCTATCCCACAGTGACAGTACACACACACCACTACCCCACAGTGACAGTACACACACACCGCTATCCCACAGTGACAGTACACACACACCACTACCCCACAGTGACAGTACACACACCACTACCCCACAGTGACAATACAAACACACTGCTATCCCACAGTGACAGTACACACGCACCGCTATCCCACAGTGACAGTACACACACCACTACCCCACAGTGACAGTACACACACACTGCTATCCCACAGTGACAGTACACACGCACCGCTACCCCACAGTGACAGTACACACGCACCACTCTCCCACAGTGACAGTACACACACCACTACCCCACAGTGACAGTACACACGCACCACTCTCCCACAGTGACAGTACACACACCACTGCCCCACAGTGACATTACACACACACCACTAACCCACAGTGACAGTACACACACACCGCTAACCCCACAGTGACAGTACACACACACTGCTATCCCACAGTGACAGTGCACACACCGCTAACCCCACAGTGACAGTACACACGCACTAGTACCCCACAGTGACAGTTCACACACCGCTAACCCCACAGTGACAGTACACACACACCGCTAACCCCACAGTGACAGTACACACGCACCGCTACCCCACAGTGACAGTGCACACACCGCTAACCCCACAGTGACAGTACACACACCACTACCCCACAGTGACAGTACACACGCACCGCTACCCCACAGTGACAGTACACACACACCGCTACCCCACAGTGACAGTACACACACTGCTAACCCCACAGTGACAGTACACACGCACCGCTATCCCACAGTGACAGTACACACGCACCGCTATCCCACAGTGACAGTACACACGCACCACTATCCCACAGTGACAGTACACACGCACTGCTAACCCCACAGTGACAGTACACACACACTGCTACCCCACAGTGACAGTACACACACACCGCTACCCCACAGTGACAGTACACACACACTGCTATCCCACAGTGACAGTACACACGCACCGCTACCCCACAGTGACAGTACACACACACCGCTACCCCACAGTGACAGTACACACGCACCTCTACCCCACAGTGACAGTACACACACACTGCTATCCCACAGTGACAGTACACACGCACCGCTACCCCACAGTGACAGTACACACGCACCGCTATCCCACAGTGACAGTACACACGCACCGCTATCCCACAGTGACAGTACACACGCACCACTATCCCACAGTGACAGTACACACGCACTGCTAACCCCACAGTGACAGTACACACACACTGCTACCCCACAGTGACAGTACACACACCACTACCCCACAGTGACAGTACACACGCACCGCTACCCCACAGTGACAGTACACACGCACCGCTACCCCACAGTGATAGTACACACGCACCACTACCCCACAGTGACAGTAAACACACACCACTACCCCACAGTGACAGTACACACGCACCGCTATCCCACAGTGACAGTACACACACACCGCTACCCCACAGTGACAGTACACACGCACCGCTACCCCACAGTGACAGTACACACGCACCACTACCCCACAGTGACAGTAAACACACACCACTACCCCACAGTGACAGTACACACGCACCACTATCCCACAGTGACAGTACACACGCACTGCTAACCCCACAGTGACAGTACACACACACTGCTACCCCACAGTGACAGTACACACACCACTACCCCACAGTGACAGTACACACACACCGCTATCCCACAGTGACAGTACACACGCACCACTATCCCACAGTGACAGTACACACGCACTGCTAACCCCACAGTGACAGTACACACACACTGCTACCCCACAGTGACAGTACACACGCACCACTACCCCACAGTGACAGTAAACACACACCACTACCCCACAGTGACAGTACACACGCACCGCTATCCCACAGTGACAGTACACACACACCGCTACCCCACAGTGACAGTACACACGCACCGCTACCCCACAGTGACAGTACACACGCACCACTACCCCACAGTGACAGTAAACACACACCACTACCCCACAGTGACAGTACACACGCACCACTATCCCACAGTGACAGTACACACGCACTGCTAACCCCACAGTGACAGTACACACACACTGCTACCCCACAGTGACAGTACACACACCACTACCCCACAGTGACAGTACACACGCACCGCTACCCCACAGTGACAGTACACACACACCGCTTCCCCACAGTGACAGTACACACACGCACCGCTATCCCACAGTGACAGTACACACGCACCACTATCCCACAGTGACAGTACACACGCACACCACTGCCCCACAGTGACAGTACACACGCACCACTATCCCACAGTGACAGTACACACGCACCGATACCCCACAGTGACAGTACACACACACCACTACCCCACAGTGACAGTACACATGCACCACTATCCCACAGTGACAGTACACACACACCACTACCCCACAGTGACAGTACACACGCACCACTATCCCACAGTGACAGTACACACGCACCGATACCCCACAGTGACAGTACACACGCACACCACTGCCCCACAGTGACAGTACACATGCACCACTATCCCACAGTGACAGTACACACACCACTACCCCACAGTGACAGTACACACACACCGCTATCCCACAGTGACAGTACACACACACTACTACCCCATAGTGACAGTACACACGCACTAGTAACCCCACAGTGACAGTACACACACACCGCTACCCCACAGTGACAGTACACACACCACTACCCCACAGTGACAGTACACACACACCACTACCCCACAGTGACAGTACACATACACCACTACCCCACAGTGACAGTACACACACCGCTACCCCCACAGTGACAGTACACACACACCGCTACCCCACAGTGACAGTACACACACACCACTGCCCCACAGTGAGAGTACACACACCACTACCCCACAGTGACAGTACACACACACTGCTATCCCACAGTGACAGTACACACACACCACTACCCCACAGTGACAGTACACACACACCGCTACCCCACAGTGACAGTACACACGCACCGCTACCCCACAGTGACAATACACACGCACCGCTACCCCACAGTGACAGTACACACGCACCGCTACCCCACAGTGACAGTACACACGCACCTCTACCCCACAGTGACAGTACACACACACCGCTATCCCACAGTGACAGTACACACACACCACTACCCCACAGTGACAGTACACACACACCGCTATCCCACAGTGACAGTACACACGCACCGCTAACCCCACAGTGACAGTACACACACCACTACCCCACAGTGACAGTACACACACACCGCTATCCCACAGTGACAGTACACACACCGCTACCCCACAGTGACAGTACACACACACTGCTATCCCACAGTGACAGTACACACACCACTACCCACAGTGACAGTACACACACACCGCTACCCCACAGTGACAGTACACACACACTGCTATCCCACAGTGACAGTACACACGCACCGCTACCCAACAGTGACAGTACACACACACCGCTACCCCACAGTGACAGTACACACGCACCTCTACCCCACAGTGACAGTACACACACACTGCTATCCCACAGTGACAGTACACACGCACCGCTACCCCACAGTGACAGTACACACACACTACTACCCTACAGTGACAGTACACACACCACTACCCCACAGTGACAATACACACACAATGCTATCCCACAGTGACAGTACACACGCACCGCTATCCCACAGTGACAGTACACACACACTGCTATCCCACAGTGACAGTACACACGCACCGCTACCCCACAGTGACAGTACACACACCACTACCCCACAGTGACTGTACACACACACCGCTACCCCACAGTGACAGTACACATACCACTACCCCACAGTGACAGTACATACGCACCGATACCCCACAGTGACAGTACACACACACCACTGCCCCACAGTGACAGTACACACGCACCGCTACCCCACAGTGACAGTACACACGCACCGCTATCCCACAGTGACAGTACATACGCACCGCTACCCCACAGTGACAGTACACACACACCACTGCCCCACAGTGACAGTACACACACCACTACCCCACAGTGACAGTACACACACACTGCTATCCCACAGTGACAGTACATACGCACCGCTACCCCACAGTGACAATACATACGCACCGCTACCCCACAGTGACAGTACACAGACACCACTGCCCCACAGTGACAGTACACACGCACCGCTACCCCACAGTGACAGTACACACGCACCGCTACCCCACAGTGACAGTACACACGCACCTCTACCCCACAGTGACAGTACACACACACCGCTATCCCACAGTGACAGTACACACACACCACTACCCCACAGTGACAGTACACACACACCGCTATCCCACAGTGACAGTACACACGCACCGCTAACCCCACAGTGACAGTACACACACACCACTACCCCACAGTGACAGTACACACACACCGCTATCCCACAGTGACAGTACACACACCGCTACCCCACAGTGACAGTACACACACACTGCTATCCCACAGTGACAGTACACACACCACTACCCCACAGTGACAGTACACACACACCGCTACCCCACAGTGACAGTACACACACACTGCTATCCCACAGTGACAGTACACACGCACCGCTACCCCACAGTGACAGTACACACACACCGCTACCCCACAGTGACAGTACACACGCACCTCTACCCCACAGTGACAGTACACACACACTGCTATCCCACAGTGACAGTACACACGCACCGCTACCCCACAGTGACAGTACACACACCACTACCCCACAGTGACAGTACACACACACCGCTACCCCACAGTGACATTACACACACACCACTACCCCACAGTGACAGTACACACGCACCGATACTCCAGTGACAGTACACACACATCGCTATCCCACAGTGACAGTACACACACCACTGCCCCAGAGTGACATTACACACACACCTCTACCCCACAGTGACAGTACACACGCACCGCTACCCCACAGTGACAGTACACACACACCACTACCCCACAGTGACAGTACACACACACCGCTATCCCACAGTGACAGTACACACGCACCGCTAACCCCACAGTGACAGTACACACACACCACTACCCCACAGTGACAGTACACACACACCGCTATCCCACAGTGACAGTACACACACCGCTACCCCACAGTGACAGTACACACACACTGCTATCCCACAGTGACAGTACACACACCACTACCCCACAGTGACAGTACACACACACCGCTACCCCACAGTGACAGTACACACACACTGCTATCCCACAGTGACAGTACACACGCACCGCTACCCCACAGTGACAGTACACACACACCGCTACCCCACAGTGACAGTACACACGCACCTCTACCCCACAGTGACAGTACACACACACTGCTATCCCACAGTGACAGTACACACGCACCGCTACCCCACAGTGACAGTACACACACCACTACCCCACAGTGACAGTACACACACACCGCTACCCCACAGTGACATTACACACACACCACTACCCCACAGTGACAGTACACACGCACCGATACTCCAGTGACAGTACACACACATCGCTATCCCACAGTGACAGTACACACACCACTGCCCCAGAGTGACATTACACACACACCTCTACCCCACAGTGACAGTACACACGCACCGCTACCCCACAGTGACAGTACACACACACCGCTATCCCACAGTGACAGTACACACACACCACTACCCCACAGTGACAGTACACACACACCGCTATCCCACAGTGACAGTACACACACACCGCTATCCCACAGTGACAGTACACACGCACCTCTACCCCACAGTGACAGTACACACACACTACTATCCCACAGTGACAGTACACACGCACCGCTACCCCACAGTGACAGTACACACACACCACTACCCCACAGTGACAGTACACACACCACTACCCCACAGTGACAGTACACACACACTGCTATCCCACAGTGACAGTACACACGCACCGCTACCCCACAGTGACAGTACACACACACCACTGCCCCACAGTGACAGTACACACGCACCGCTACCCCACAGTGACAGTACACACGCACCGCTACCCCACAGTGACAGTACACACGCACCTCTACCCCACAGTGACAGTACACACACACCGCTATCCCACAGTGACAGTACACACACACCACTACCCCACAGTGACAGTACACACACACCGCTATCCCACAGTGACAGTACACACGCACCGCTAACCCCACAGTGACAGTACACACACACCACTACCCCACAGTGACAGTACACACACACCGCTATCCCACAGTGACAGTACACACACCGCTACCCCACAGTGACAGTACACACACACTGCTATCCCACAGTGACAGTACACACACCACTACCCCACAGTGACAGTACACACACACCGCTACCCCACAGTGACAGTACACACACACTGCTATCCCACAGTGACAGTACACACGCACCGCTACCCCACAGTGACAGTACACACACACCGCTACCCCACAGTGACAGTACACACGCACCTCTACCCCACAGTGACAGTACACACACACTGCTATCCCACAGTGACAGTACACACGCACCGCTACCCCACAGTGACAGTACACACACACTACTACCCCACAGTGACAGTACACACACCACTACCCCACAGTGACAATACACACACAATGCTATCCCACAGTGACAGTACACACGCACCGCTATCCCACAGTGACAGTACACACACACTGCTATCCCACAGTGACAGTACACACGCACCGCTACCCCACAGTGACAGTACACACACCACTACCCCACAGTGACTGTACACACACACCGCTACCCCACAGTGACAGTACACACACCACTACCCCACAGTGACAGTACATACGCACCGATACCCCACAGTGACAGTACACACACACCACTGCCCCACAGTGACAGTACACACGCACCGCTACCCCACAGTGACAGTACACACGCACCGCTCTCCCACAGTGACAGTACACACACACCGCTACCCCACAGTGACAGTACACACGCACCGCTACCCCACAGTGACAGTACACACACACCGTTACCCCACAGTGACAGTACACACGCACCTCTACCCCACAGTGACAGTACACACACACCGCTATCCCACAGTGACAGTACACACACACCACTACCCCACAGTGACAGTACACACGCACCGCTACCCCACAGTGACAGTACACACACACCACTACCCCACAGTGACAGTACACACACACCGCTATCCCACAGTGACAGTACACACGCACCGCTACCCCACAGTGACAGTACACACACACCACTACCCCACAGTGACAGTACACACACCACTACCCCACAGTGACAATACACACGCACCGCTATCCCACAGTGACAGTACACACTCCACTACCCCACAGTTACAGTACACACACGCACCGCTCTCCCACAGTGACAGTACACACACCACTACCCCACAGTGACAGTACACACGCACCACTATCCCACAGTGACAGTACACACGCACCACTCTCCCACAGTGACAGTACACACACCACTACCCCACAGTGACAGTACACACGCACCACTACCCCACAGTGACAGTACACACACCACTACCCCACAGTGACAGTACACACACACTGCTATCCCACAGTGACAGTACATACGCACCGCTACCCCACAGTGACAGTACACACACACCACTGCCCCACAGTGACATTACACACACACCACTACCCCACAGTGACAGTACACACACACCGCTATCCCACAGTGACAGTACACACACACAACGCTATCCCACAGTGACAGTACACACGCACCGCTACCCCACAGTGACAGTACACACACACCGATACTCCACATTGACAGTACACACACACCGCTATCCCACAGTGACAGTACACACACACCACTATCCCACAGTGACAGTACACACACACCGCTATCCCACAGTGACAGTACACACACACCACTACCCCACAGTGACAGTACACACGCACCGCTACCCCACAGTGACAGTACACACACACCACTACCCCACAGTGACAGTACACACACACCGCTATCCCACAGTGACAGTACACACGCACCGCTACCCCACAGTGACAGTACACACACACCACTACCCCACAGTGACAGTACACACACCACTACCCCACAGTGACAATACACACGCACCGCTATCCCACAGTGACAGTACACACTCCACTACCCCACAGTTACAGTACACACACGCACCGCTCTCCCACAGTGACAGTACACACACCACTACCCCACAGTGACAGTACACACGCACCACTATCCCACAGTGACAGTACACACGCACCACTCTCCCACAGTGACAGTACACACACCACTACCCCACAGTGACAGTACACACGCACCACTACCCCACAGTGACAGTACACACACCACTACCCCACAGTGACAGTACACACACACTGCTATCCCACAGTGACAGTACATACGCACCGCTACCCCACAGTGACAGTACACACACACCACTGCCCCACAGTGACATTACACACACACCACTACCCCACAGTGACAGTACACACACACCGCTATCCCACAGTGACAGTACACACACACAACGCTATCCCACAGTGACAGTACACACGCACCGCTACCCCACAGTGACAGTACACACACACCGATACTCCACATTGACAGTACACACACACCGCTATCCCACAGTGACAGTACACACACACCACTATCCCACAGTGACAGTACACACACACCGCTACCCCACAGTGACAGTACACACGCACCTCTACCCCACAGTGACAGTACACACACACCGCTATCCCACAGTGACAGTACACACACACCGCTACCCCACAGTGACAGTACACACGCACCACTGCCCCACAGTGACAGTACACACACACCGCTATCCCACAGTGACAGTACACACACACCGCTATCCCACAGTTACAGTACACACACACCACTGCCCCACAGTGACAGTACACACACACTGCTATCCCACAGTGACAGTACACACGCACCGCTATCCCACAGTGACAGTACACACACACCACTGCCCCAGAGTGACATTACACACACACCACTACCCCACAGTGACAGTACACACACACCACTACCCCACAGTGACAGTACACACGCACCGATACTCCACAGTGACAGTACACACACCACTACCCCACAGTGACAGTACACACACCACTATCCCACAGTGACAGTACACACGCACCGCTATCCCACAGTGACAGTACACACGCACCGCTATCCCACAGTGACAGTACACACACCACTGCCCCACAGTGGCAGTACATACGCATCACTATCCCACAGTGACAGTACACACACACCACTACCCCACAGTGACAGTACACACACACCGCTACCCCACAGTGACAGTACACACGCACCGCTACCCCACAGTGACAGTACACACACACCGCTATCCCACAGTTACAGTACACACACACCACTACCCCACAGTGACAGTACACACACACCGCTATCCCACAGTGACAGTACACACGCACTGCTATCCCACAGTGACAGTACACACGCACCGCTACCCCACAGTGACAGTACACACACCACTACCCCACAGTGACAGTACACACACACCGCTATCCCACAGTGACAGTACACACACACCACTGCCCCAGAGTGACATTACACACACACCGCTACCCCACAGTGACATTACACACACACCACTACCACAGTGACAGTACACACGCACCGATACTCCACAGTGACAGTACACACACATCGCTATCCCACAGTGACAGTACACACACCACTGCCCCAGAGTGACATTACACACACACCTCTACCCCACAGTGACAGTACACACGCACCGCTACCCCACAGTGACAGTACACACACACCGCTATCCCACAGTGACAGTACACACACACCACTACCCCACAGTGACAGTACACACACACCGCTATCCCACAGTGACAGTACACACACACCGCTATCCCACAGTGACAGTACACACGCACCTCTACCCCACAGTGACAGTACACACACTACTATCCCACAGTGACAGTACACACGCACCGCTACCCCACAGTGACAGTACACACACACCACTACCCCACAGTGACAGTACACACACCACTACCCCACAGTGACAGTACACACACACTGCTATCCCACAGTGACAGTACACACGCACCGCTACCCCACAGTGACAGTACACACACCACTACCCCACAGTGACAGTACACACCCACTGCTATCCCACAGTGACAGTACATACGCACCGCTACCCCACAGTGACAGTACATACGCACCGCTACCCCACAGTGACAGTACACACACACCACTGCCCCACAGTGACAGTACACACGCACCGCTACCCCACAGTGACAGTACACACGCACCGCTACCCCACAGTGACAGTACACACGCACCTCTACCCCACAGTGACAGTACACACACACCGCTATCCCACAGTGACAGTACACACACACCACTACCCCACAGTGACAGTACACACACACCGCTATCCCACAGTGACAGTACACACGCACCGCTAACCCCACAGTGACAGTACACACACACCACTACCCCACAGTTACAGTACACACACACCGCTATCCCACAGTGACAGTACACACACCGCTACCCCACAGTGACAGTACACACACACTGCTATCCCACAGTGACAGTACACACACCACTACCCCACAGTGACAGTACACACACACCGCTACCCCACAGTGACAGTACACACACACTGCTATCCCACAGTGACAGTACACACGCACCGCTACCCCACAGTGACAGTACACACACCACTACCCCACAGTGACAGTACACACACCGCTATCCCACAGTGACAGTACACACGCACCGCTATCCCACAGTGACAGTACACACGCACCGCTATCCCACAGTGACAGTACACACACCACTGCCCCACAGTGACAGTACATACGCATCACTATCCCACAGTGACAGTACACACACACCACTACCCCACAGTGACAGTACACACACACCGCTACCCCACAGTGACAGTACACACGCACCGCTACCCCACAGTGACAGTACACACACACCGCTATCCCACAGTTACAGTACACACACACCCCTACCCCACAGTGACAGTACACACACACCGCTATCCCACAGTGACAGTACACACGCACTGCTATCCCACAGTGACAGTACACACGCACCGCTACCCCACAGTGACAGTACACACACCACTACCCCACAGTGACAGTACACACACACCGCTATCCCACAGTGACAGTACACACACACCACTGCCCCAGAGTGACATTACACACACACCGCTACCCCACAGTGACATTACACACACACCACTACCCCACAGTGACAGTACACACGCACCGATACTCCACAGTGACAGTACACACACATCGCTATCCCACAGTGACAGTACACACGCACCACTGCCCCAGAGTGACATTACACACACACCTCTACCCCACAGTGACAGTACACACGCAATGCTACCCCACAGTGACAGTACACACACACCGCTATCCCACAGTGACAGTACACACACACCACTACCCCACAGTGACAGTACACACACACCGCTATCCCACAGTGACAGTACACACACACCGCTATCCCACAGTGACAGTACACACGCACCTCTACCCCACAGTGACAGTACACACACACTACTATCCCACAGTGACAGTACACACGCACCGCTACCCCACAGTGACAGTACACACACACCACTACCCCACAGTGACAGTACACACACCACTACCCCACAGTGACAGTACACACACACTGCTATCCCACAGTGACAGTACACACGCACCGCTACCCCACAGTGACAGTACACACACCACTACCCCACAGTGACAGTACACACACACTGCTATCCCACAGTGACAGTACATACGCACCGCTACCCCACAGTGACAGTACATACGCACCGCTACCCCACAGTGACAGTACACACACACCACTGCCCCACAGTGACAGTACACACGCACCGCTACCCCACAGTGACAGTACACACGCACCGCTACCCCACAGTGACAGTACACACGCACCTCTACCCCACAGTGACAGTACACACACACCGCTATCCCACAGTGACAGTACACACACACCACTACCCCACAGTGACAGTACACACACACCGCTATCCCACAGTGACAGTACACACGCACCGCTAACCCCACAGTGACAGTACACACACACCACTACCCCACAGTGACAGTACACACACACCGCTATCCCACAGTGACAGTACACACACCGCTACCCCACAGTGACAGTACACACACACTGCTATCCCACAGTGACAGTACACACACCACTACCCCACAGTGACAGTACACACACACCGCTACCCCACAGTGACAGTACACACACACTGCTATCCCACAGTGACAGTACACACGCACCGCTACCCCACAGTGACAGTACACACACACCGCTACCCCACAGTGACAGTACACACGCACCTCTACCCCACAGTGACAGTACACACACATTGCTATCCCACAGTGACAGTACACACGCACCGCTACCCCACAGTGACAGTACACACACACCACTACCCCACAGTGACAGTACACACGCACCGCTACCCCACAGTGACAGTACACACACACCACTACCCCACAGTGACAGTACATACGCACCGATACCCCACAGTGACAGTACACACGCACCTCTACCCCACAGTGACAGTACACACACACCGCTATCCCACAGTGACAGTACACACACACCACTACCCCACAGTGACAGTACACACGCACCGCTACCCCACAGTGACAGTACACACACACCACTACCCCACAGTGACAGTACACACACACCGCTATCCCACAGTGACAGTACACACGCACCGCTACCCCACAGTGACAGTACACACACACCACTACCCCACAGTGACAGTACACACACCACTACCCCACATTGACAATACACACGCACCGCTATCCCACAGTGACAGTACACACACCACTACCCCACAGTGACAGTACACACACACCGCTATCCCACAGTGACAGTACACACGCACCGCTACCCCACAGTGACAGTACACACACCACTACCCCACAGTGACTGTACACACACACCGCTACCCCACAGTGACAGTACACACACCACTACCCCACAGTGACAGTACATACGCACCGATACCCCACAGTGACAGTACACACACACCACTGCCCCACAGTGACAGTACACACGCACCGCTACCCCACAGTGACAGTACACACGCACCGCTCTCCCACAGTGACAGTACACACACACCGCTACCCCACAGTGACAGTACACACGCACCGCTACCCCACAGTGACAGTACACACACACCACTACCCCACAGTGACAGTACACACGCACCTCTACCCCACAGTGACAGTACACACACACCGCTATCCCACAGTGACAGTACACACACACCACTACCCCACAGTGACAGTACACACGCACCGCTACCCCACAGTGACAGTACACACACACCACTACCCCACAGTGACAGTACACACACACCGCTATCCCACAGTGACAGTACACACGCACCGCTACCCCACAGTGACAGTACACACACACCACTACCCCACAGTGACAGTACACACACCACTACCCCACATTGACAATACACACGCACCGCTATCCCACAGTGACAGTACACACTCCACTACCCCACAGTTACAGTACACACACGCACCGCTCTCCCACAGTGACAGTACACACACCACTACCCCACAGTGACAGTACACACGCACCACTATCCCACAGTGACAGTACACACGCACCACTCTCCCACAGTGACAGTACACACACCACTACCCCACAGTGACAGTACACACGCACCACTCTCCCACAGTGACAGTACACACACCACTACCCCACAGTGACAGTACACACACACTGCTATCCCACAGTGACAGTACATACGCACCGCTACCCCACAGTGACAGTACACACACACCACTGCCCCACAGTGACATTACACACACACCACTACCCCACAGTGACAGTACACACACACCGCTATCCCACAGTGACAGTACACACACACAACGCTATCCCACAGTGACAGTACACACGCACCGCTACCCCACAGTGACAGTACACACACACCGATACTCCACATTGACAGTACACACACACCGCTATCCCACAGTGACAGTACACACACACCACTATCCCACAGTGACAGTACACACACACCGCTACCCCACAGTGACAGTACACACGCACCTCTACCCCACAGTGACAGTACACACACACCGCTATCCCACAGTGACAGTACACACACACCGCTACCCCACAGTGACAGTACACACGCACCACTGCCCCACAGTGACAGTACACACACACCGCTATCCCACAGTGACAGTACACACACACCGCTATCCCACAGTTACAGTACACACACACCACTACCCCACAGTGACAGTACACACACACTGTTATCCCACAGTGACAGTACACACGCACCGCTACCCCACAGTGACAGTACACACGCACCGCTACCCCACAGTGACAGTACACACACACCGCTACCCCACAGTGACAGTACACACACACCGCTATCCCACAGTTACAGTACACACACACCACTACCCCACAGTGACAGTACACACACACCGCTACCCCACAGTGACAGTACACACGCACCTCTACCCCACAGTGACAGTACACACACACCGCTATCCCACAGTGACAGTACACACACACCACTACCCCACAGTGACAGTACACACACACCGCTATCCCACAGTGACAGTACACACGCACCGCTACCCCACAGTGACAGTACACACACACCGCTATCCCACAGTGACAGTACACACACA
Source organism: Ascaphus truei (assembly GCF_040206685.1). NCBI lineage: Eukaryota > Metazoa > Chordata > Amphibia > Anura > Ascaphidae > Ascaphus > Ascaphus truei. Next base: position 112,369 of record NW_027457102.1, on the reverse strand, counting down.
CCACTACCCCACAGTGACAGTACACACACACCACTACCCCACAGTGACAATACACACACACTGCTATCCCACAGTGACAGTACACACGCACCTCTACCCCACAGTGACAGTACACACACACCGCTATCCCACAGTGACAGTACACACACACCGCTACCCCACAGTGACAGTACACACGCACCACTGCCCCACAGTGACAGTACACACACACCGCTATCCCACAGTGACAGTACACACACACCGCTATCCCACAGTTACAGTACACACACACCACTACCCCACAGTGACAGTACACACACACTGCTATCCCACAGTGACAGTACACACGCACCGCTACCCCACAGTGACAGTACACACGCACCGCTACCCCACAGTGACAGTACACACACACCGCTACCCCACAGTGACAGTACACACACACCGCTATCCCACAGTTACAGTACACACACACCACTACCCCACAGTGACAGTACACACACACCGCTACCCCACAGTGACAGTACACACGCACCTCTACCCCACAGTGACAGTACACACACACCGCTATCCCACAGTGACAGTACACACACACCACTACCCCACAGTGACAGTACACACACACCGCTATCCCACAGTGACAGTACACACGCACCGCTACCCCACAGTGACAGTACACACACACCGCTATCCCACAGTGACAGTACACACACACCACTACCCCACAGTGACAGTACACACACACCACTACCCCACAGTGACAATACACACACACTGCTATCCCACAGTGACAGTACACACGCACCGCTATCCCACAGTGACAGTACACACACCACTAACCCCACAGTGACAGTACACACACACCGCTATCCCACAGTGACAGTACACACACACCACTACCCCACAGTGACAGTACACACACACACCGCTACCCCACAGTGACAGTACTCACACACCACTACCCCACAGTGACAGTACACACACACCACTACCCCACAGTGACAGTACACACGCACCGCTACCCCACAGTGACAGTACACACACACCACTATCCCACAGTGACAATACACACGCACCGCTATCCCACAGTGACAGTACACACACACCACTACCCCACAGTGACAATACACACACACCGCTATCCCACAGTGACAGTACACACGCACCGCTATCCCACAGTGACAGTACACACACCACTAACCCCACAGTGACAGTACACACACACCGCTATCCCACAGTGACAGTACACACACACCACTACCCCACAGTGACAGTACACACACACACCGCTACCCCACAGTGACAGTACTCACACACCACTACCCCACAGTGACAGTACACACACACCACTACCCCACAGTGACAGTACACACGCACCGCTACCCCACAGTGACAGTACACACACACCACTATCCCACAGTGACAGTACACACGCACCGCTATCCCACAGTGACAGTACACACACACCACTACCCCACAGTGACAGTACACACGCACCGCTACCCCACAGTGACAGTACACACACACCACTACCCCACAGTGACAGTACACACACACCACTACCCCACAGTGACAGTACACACACCACTACCCCACAGTGACAGTACACACACACTACTATCCCACAGTGACAGTACACACACACCACTGCCCCACAGTGACATTACACACACACCACTACCCCACAGTGACAGTACACACACACACCGCTATCCCACAGTGACAGTACACACGCACCGCTATCCCACAGTGACAGTACACACACACCACTGCCCCAGAGTGACATTACACACACACCACTACCCCACAGTGACAGTACACACACACCACTACCCCACAGTGACAGTACACACGCACCGATACTCCACAGTGACAGTACACACACACCGCTATCCCACAGTGACAGTACACACACACCGCTATCCCACAGTGACATTACACACACACCACTACCCCACAGTGACAGTACACACGCACCGCTACCCCACAGTGACAGTACACACACCACTACCCCACAGTGACAGTACACACGCACCGCTATCCCACAGTGACAGTACACACGCACCGCTATCCCACAGTGACAGTACACACACCACTGCCCCACAGTGACAGTACATACGCATCACTATCCCACAGTGACAGTACACACACACCACTACCCCACAGTGACAGTACACACACACCGCTACCCCACAGTGACAGTACACACGCACCGCTACCCCACAGTGACAGTACACACACACCGCTATCCCACAGTTACAGTACACACACACCACTACCCCACAGTGACAGTACACACACACCGCTATCCCACAGTGACAGTACACACGCACTGCTATCCCACAGTGACAGTACACACGCACCGCTACCCCACAGTGACAGTACACACACCACTACCCCACAGTGACAGTACACACACACCGCTATCCCACAGTGACAGTACACACACACCACTGCCCCAGAGTGACATTACACACACACCACTACCCCACAGTGACAGTACACACGCACCGATACTCCACAGTGACAGTACACACACATCGCTATCCCACAGTGACAGTACACACACCACTGCCCCAGAGTGACATTACACACACACCTCTACCCCACAGTGACAGTACACACGCACCGCTACCCCACAGTGACAGTACACACACACCGCTATCCCACAGTGACAGTACACACACACCACTACCCCACAGTGACAGTACACACACACCGCTATCCCACAGTGACAGTACACACACACCGCTAACCCCACAGTGACAGTACACACACACCACTACCCCACAGTGACAGTACACACACACCGCTATCCCACAGTGACAGTACACACACCGCTACCCCACAGTGACAGTACACACACACTGCTATCCCACAGTGACAGTACACACACCACTACCCCACAGTGACAGTACACACACACCGCTACCCCACAGTGACAGTACACACACACTGCTATCCCACAGTGACAGTACACACGCACCGCTACCCCACAGTGACAGTACACACACACCGCTACCCCACAGTGACAGTACACACGCACCTCTACCCCACAGTGACAGTACACACACACTGCTATCCCACAGTGACAGTACACACGCACCGCTACCCCACAGTGACAGTACACACACACTACTACCCCACAGTGACAGTACACACACCACTACCCCACAGTGACAATACACACACAATGCTATCCCACAGTGAGAGTACACACGCACCGCTATCCCACAGTGACAGTACACACACACTGCTATCCCACAGTGACAGTACACACGCACCGCTACCCCACAGTGACAGTACACACACCACTACCCCACAGTGACTGTACACACACACCGCTACCCCACAGTGACAGTACACACACCACTACCCCACAGTGACAGTACATACGCACCGATACCCCACAGTGACAGTACACACACACCACTGCCCCACAGTGACAGTACACACGCACCGCTACCCCACAGTGACAGTACACACGCACCGCTCTCCCACAGTGACAGTACACACACACCGCTACCCCACAGTGACAGTACACACGCACCGCTACCCCACAGTGACAGTACACACACACCGCTACCCCACAGTGACAGTACACACACACCACTACCCCACAGTGACAGTACACACACACCGCTATCCCACAGTGACAGTACACACGCACCGCTAACCCCACAGTGACAGTACACACACACCACTACCCCACAGTGACAGTACACACACACCGCTATCCCACAGTGACAGTACACACACCGCTACCCCACAGTGACAGTACACACACACTGCTATCCCACAGTGACAGTACACACACCACTACCCCACAGTGACAGTACACACACACCGCTACCCCACAGTGACAGTACACACACACTGCTATCCCACAGTGACAGTACACACGCACCGCTACCCCACAGTGACAGTACACACACACCGCTACCCCACAGTGACAGTACACACGCACCTCTACCCCACAGTGACAGTACACACACACTGCTATCCCACAGTGACAGTACACACGCACCGCTACCCCACAGTGACAGTACACACACACTACTACCCCACAGTGACAGTACACACACCACTACCCCACAGTGACAATACACACACAATGCTATCCCACAGTGAGAGTACACACGCACCGCTATCCCACAGTGACAGTACACACACACTGCTATCCCACAGTGACAGTACACACGCACCGCTACCCCACAGTGACAGTACACACACCACTACCCCACAGTGACTGTACACACACACCGCTACCCCACAGTGACAGTACACACACCACTACCCCACAGTGACAGTACATACGCACCGATACCCCACAGTGACAGTACACACACACCACTGCCCCACAGTGACAGTACACACGCACCGCTACCCCACAGTGACAGTACACACGCACCGCTCTCCCACAGTGACAGTACACACACACCGCTACCCCACAGTGACAGTACACACGCACCGCTACCCCACAGTGACAGTACACACACACCGCTACCCCACAGTGACAGTACACACGCACCTCTACCCCACAGTGACAGTACACACACACCGCTATCCCACAGTGACAGTACACACACACCACTACCCCACAGTGACAGTACACACGCACCGCTACCCCACAGTGACAGTACACACACACCACTACCCCACAGTGACAGTACACACACACCGCTATCCCACAGTGACAGTACACACGCACCGCTACCCCACAGTGACAGTACACACACACCACTACCCCACAGTGACAGTACACACACCACTACCCCACAGTGACAATACACACGCACCGCTATACCACAGTGACAGTACACTCTCCACTACCCCACAGTTACAGTACACACACGCACCGCTCTCCCACAGTGACAGTACACACACCACTACCCCACAGTGACAGTACACACACCACTACCCCACAGTGACAGTACACACGCACCACTCTCCCACAGTGACAGTACACACACCACTACCCCACAGTGACAGTACACACGCACCACTATCCCACAGTGACAGTACACACGCACCACTCTCCCACAGTGACAGTACACACACCACTACCCCACAGTGACAGTACACACGCACCACTCTCCCACAGTGACAGTACACACACCACTACCCCACAGTGACAGTACACACACACTCCTATCCCACAGTGACAGTACATACGCACCGCTACCCCACAGTGACAGTACACACACACCACTGCCCCACAGTGACATTACACACACACCACTACCCCACAGTGACAGTACACACACACCGCTATCCCACAGTGACAGTACACACACAACGCTATCCCACAGTGACAGTACACACGCACCGCTACCCCACAGTGACAGTACACACACACCGATACTCCACATTGACAGTACACACACACCGCTATCCCACAGTGACAGTACACACACACCACTATCCCACAGTGACAGTACACACACACCGCTACCCCACAGTGACAGTACACACGCACCTCTACCCCACAGTGACAGTACACACACACCGCTATCCCACAGTGACAGTACACACACACCGCTACCCCACAGGGACAGTACACACGCACCACTGCCCCACAGTGACAGTACACACACACCGCTATCCCACAGTGACAGTACACACACACCGCTATCCCACAGTTACAGTACACACACACCACTACCCCACAGTGACAGTACACACACACTGCTATCCCACAGTGACAGTACACACGCACCGCTACCCCACAGTGACAGTACACACGCACCGCTACCCCACAGTGACAGTACACACACACCGCTACCCCACAGTGACAGTACACACACACCGCTATCCCACAGTTACAGTACACACACACCACTACCCCACAGTGACAGTACACACACACCGCTACCCCACAGTGACAGTACACACGCACCTCTACCCCACAGTGACAGTACACACACACCGCTATCCCACAGTGACAGTACACACACACCACTACCCCACAGTGACAGTACACACACACCGCTATCCCACAGTGACAGTACACACGCACCGCTACCCCACAGTGACAGTACACACACACCGCTATCCCACAGTGACAGTACACACACACCACTACCCCACAGTGACAGTACACACACACCACTACCCCACAGTGACAGTACACACACCACTACCCCACAGTGACAATACACACACACTGCTATCCCACAGTGACAGTACACACGCACCGCTATCCCACAGTGACAGTACACACACCACTAACCCCACAGTGACAGTACACACACACCGCTATCCCACAGTGACAGTACACACACACCACTACCCCACAGTGACAGTACACACACACACCGCTACCCCACAGTGACAGTACTCACACACCACTACCCCACAGTGACAGTACACACACACCACTACCCCACAGTGACAGTACACACGCACCGCTACCCCACAGTGACAGTACACACACACCACTATCCCACAGTGACAGTACACACGCACCGCTATCCCACAGTGACAGTACACACACACCACTACCCCACAGTGACAGTACACACGCACCGCTACCCCACAGTGACAGTACACACACACCACTACCCCACAGTGACAGTACACACACACCACTACCCCACAGTGACAGTACACACACCACTACCCCACAGTGACAGTACACACACACTACTATCCCACAGTGACAGTACACACACACCGCTATCCCACAGTGACAGTACACACACCGCTACCCCACAGTGACAGTACACACACACTGCTATCCCACAGTGACAGTACACACACCACTACCCCACAGTGACAGTACACACACACCGCTACCCCACAGTGACAGTACACACACACCACTACCCCACAGTGACAGTACACACACACCGCTATCCCACAGTGACAGTACACACGCACCGCTAACCCCACAGTGACAGTACACACACACCACTACCCCACAGTGACAGTACACACACACCGCTATCCCACAGTGACAGTACACACACCGCTACCCCACAGTGACAGTACACACACACTGCTATCCCACAGTGACAGTACACACACCACTACCCCACAGTGACAGTACACACACACCGCTACCCCACAGTGACAGTACACACACACTGCTATCCCACAGTGACAGTACACACGCACCGCTACCCCACAGTGACAGTACACACACACCGCTACCCCACAGTGACAGTACACACGCACCTCTACCCCACAGTGACAGTACACACACACTGCTATCCCACAGTGACAGTACACACGCACCGCTACCCCACAGTGACAGTACACACACACTACTACCCCACAGTGACAGTACACACACCACTACCCCACAGTGACAATACACACACAATGCTATCCCACAGTGAGAGTACACACGCACCGCTATCCCACAGTGACAGTACACACACACTGCTATCCCACAGTGACAGTACACACGCACCGCTACCCCACAGTGACAGTACACACACCACTACCCCACAGTGACTGTACACACACACCGCTACCCCACAGTGACAGTACACACACCACTACCCCACAGTGACAGTACATACGCACCAATACCCCACAGTGACAGTACACACACACCACTGCCCCACAGTGACAGTACACACGCACCGCTACCCCACAGTGACAGTACACACGCACCGCTCTCCCACAGTGACAGTACACACACACCGCTACCCCACAGTGACAGTACACACGCACCGCTACCCCACAGTGACAGTACACACACACCGCTACCCCACAGTGACAGTACACACGCACCTCTACCCCACAGTGACAGTACACACACACCGCTATCCCACAGTGACAGTACACACACACCACTACCCCACAGTGACAGTACACACGCACCGCTACCCCACAGTGACAGTACACACACACCACTACCCCACAGTGACAGTACACACACACCGCTATCCCACAGTGACAGTACACACGCACCGCTACCCCACAGTGACAGTACACACACACCACTACCCCACAGTGACAGTACACACACCACTACCCCACAGTGACAATACACACGCACCGCTATACCACAGTGACAGTACACTCTCCACTACCCCACAGTTACAGTACACACACGCACCGCTCTCCCACAGTGACAGTACACACACCACTACCCCACAGTGACAGTACACACACCACTACCCCACAGTGACAGTACACACGCACCACTCTCCCACAGTGACAGTACACACACCACTACCCCACAGTGACAGTACACACGCACCACTATCCCACAGTGACAGTACACACGCACCACTCTCCCACAGTGACAGTACACACACCACTACCCCACAGTGACAGTACACACGCACCACTCTCCCACAGTGACAGTACACACACCACTACCCCACAGTGACAGTACACACACACTCCTATCCCACAGTGACAGTACATACGCACCGCTACCCCACAGTGACAGTACACACACACCACTGCCCCACAGTGACATTACACACACACCACTACCCCACAGTGACAGTACACACACACCGCTATCCCACAGTGACAGTACACACACACAACGCTATCCCACAGTGACAGTACACACGCACCGCTACCCCACAGTGACAGTACACACACACCGATACTCCACATTGACAGTACACACACACCGCTATCCCACAGTGACAGTACACACACACCACTATCCCACAGTGACAGTACACACACACCGCTACCCCACAGTGACAGTACACACGCACCTCTACCCCACAGTGACAGTACACACACACCGCTATCCCACAGTGACAGTACACACACACCGCTACCCCACAGGGACAGTACACACGCACCACTGCCCCACAGTGACAGTACACACACACCGCTATCCCACAGTGACAGTACACACACACCGCTATCCCACAGTTACAGTACACACACACCACTACCCCACAGTGACAGTACACACACACTGCTATCCCACAGTGACAGTACACACGCACCGCTACCCCACAGTGACAGTACACACGCACCGCTACCCCACAGTGACAGTACACACACACCGCTACCCCACAGTGACAGTACACACACACCGCTATCCCACAGTTACAGTACACACACACCACTACCCCACAGTGACAGTACACACACACCGCTACCCCACAGTGACAGTACACACGCACCTCTACCCCACAGTGACAGTACACACACACCGCTATCCCACAGTGACAGTACACACACACCACTACCCCACAGTGACAGTACACACACACCGCTATCCCACAGTGACAGTACACACGCACCGCTACCCCACAGTGACAGTACACACACACCGCTATCCCACAGTGACAGTACACACACACCACTACCCCACAGTGACAGTACACACACACCACTACCCCACAGTGACAGTACACACACCACTACCCCACAGTGACAATACACACACACTGCTATCCCACAGTGACAGTACACACGCACCGCTATCCCACAGTGACAGTACACACACCACTAACCCCACAGTGACAGTACACACACACCGCTATCCCACAGTGACAGTACACACACACCACTACCCCACAGTGACAGTACACACACACACCGCTACCCCACAGTGACAGTACTCACACACCACTACCCCACAGTGACAGTACACACACACCACTACCCCACAGTGACAGTACACACGCACCGCTACCCCACAGTGACAGTACACACACACCACTATCCCACAGTGACAGTACACACGCACCGCTATCCCACAGTGACAGTACACACACACCACTACCCCACAGTGACAGTACACACGCACCGCTACCCCACAGTGACAGTACACACACACCACTACCCCACAGTGACAGTACACACACACCACTACCCCACAGTGACAGTACACACACCACTACCCCACAGTGACAGTACACACACACTACTATCCCACAGTGACAGTACACACACACCACTGCCCCACAGTGACATTACACACACACCACTACCCCACAGTGACAGTACACACACACACCGCTATCCCACAGTGACAGTACACACGCACCGCTATCCCACAGTGACAGTACACACACACCGCTATCCCACAGTGACATTACACACACACCACTACCCCACAGTGACAGTACACACACACCACTACCCCACAGTGACAGTACACACGCACCGCTACCCCACAGTGACAGTACACACACCACTACCCCACAGTGACAGTACACACACCGCTATCCCACAGTGACAGTACACACGCACCGCTATCCCACAGTGACAGTACACACGCACCGCTATCCCACAGTGACAGTACACACACCACTGCCCCACAGTGACAGTACATACGCATCACTATCCCACAGTGACAGTACACACACACCACTACCCCACAGTGACAGTACACTCACACCGCTACCCCACAGTGACAGTACACACGCACCGCTACCCCACAGTGACAGTACACACACACCGCTATCCCACAGTTACAGTACACACACACCACTACCCCACAGTGACAGTACACACACACCGCTATCCCACAGTGACAGTACACACGCACTGCTATCCCACAGTGACAGTACACACGCACCGCTACCCCACAGTGACAGTACACACACCACTACCCCACAGTGACAGTACACACACACCGCTATCCCACAGTGACAGTACACACACACCACTGCCCCAGAGTGACATTACACACACACCGCTACCCCACAGTGACATTACACACACACCACTACCCCACAGTGACAGTACACACGCACCGATACTCCACAGTGACAGTACACACACATCGCTATCCCACAGTGACAGTACACACACCACTGCCCCAGAGTGACATTACACACACACCTCTACCCCACAGTGACAGTACACACGCACCGCTACCCCACAGTGACAGTACACACACCACTACCCCACAGTGACATTACACACACACCGCTATCCCACAGTGACAGTACACACGCACCGCTATCCCACAGTGACAGTACACACACACCACTACCTCACAGTGACAGTACACACACACCACTACCCCACAGTGACAGTACACACACACCACTACCCCACAGTGACAGTACACACACCACTACCCCACAGTGACAGTACATACGCATCACTTTCCCACAGTGACAGTACACACACACCACTACCCCACAGTGACAGTACACACACACCGCTACCCCACAGTGACAGTACACACACACCACTATCCCACAGTGACAGTACACACACCACTGCCCCACAGTGACAGTACATACGCATCACTTTCCCACAGTGACAGTACACACGCACCGATACTCCACAGTGACAGTACACACACACCACTACCCCACAGTGACAGTACACACACACCGCTATCCCACAGTGACAGTACACACACCACTGCCCCAGAGTGACATTACACACACACCACTACCCCACAGTGACAGTACACACGCACCGCTACCCCACAGTGACAGTACACACACCACTAACCCACAGTGACATTACACACACACCGCTATCCCACAGTGACAGTACACACGCACCACTACCCCACAGTGACAGTACACACACACTGCTACCCCACAGTGACAGTACACACGCACCGCTACCCCACAGTGACAGTACACACACACCGCTATCCCACAGTTACAGTACACACACACCACTACCCCACAGTGACAGTACACACACACCGCTATCCCACAGTGACAGTACACACACACCACTTCCCCACAGTGACAGTACACACGCACCGCTATCCCACAGTGACAGTACACACACACGCACTGCTATCCCACAGTGACAGTACACACACACCACTACCCCACAGTGACAGTACACACACCACTACCCCACAGTGACAGTACACACGCACCACTACCCCACAGTGACAGTACACACACACACCGCTACCCCACAGTGACAGTACACACGCACTGCTATCCCACACTGACAGTACACACACACCACTATCCCACAGTGACAGTACACACACACCGCTAACCCCACAGTGACAGTACACACACCACTACCCCACAGTGACAGTACACACACACCGCTATCCCACAGTGACAGTACATACGCACCACTACCCCACAGTGACAGTACACACGCACCGCTACCCCACAATGACAGTACACACACACCACTACCCCACAGTGACAGTACACACACACCGCTATCCCACAGTGACAGTACACACACCACTGCCCCAGAGTGACATTACACACACACCACTACCCCACAGTGACAGTACAAACGCACCGCTACCCCACAGTGACAGTACACACACCACTAACCCACAGTGACATTACACACACACCGCTATCCCACAGTGACAGTACACACGCACCACTACCCCACAGTGACAGTACACACACACTGCTACCCCACAGTGACAGTACACACGCACCGCTACCCCACAGTGACAGTACACACACACCGCTATCCCACAGTTACAGTACACACACACCACTACCCCACAGTGACAGTACACACACACCGCTATCCCACAGTGACAGTACACACACACCACTTCCCCACAGTGACAGTACACACGCACCGCTATCCCACAGTGACAGTACACACACACGCACTGCTATCCCACAGTGACAGTACACACACACCACTACCCCACAGTGACAGTACACACACCACTACCCCACAGTGACAGTACACACGCACCACTACCCCACAGTGACAGTACACACACACACCGCTACCCCACAGTGACAGTACACACGCACTGCTATCCCACACTGACAGTACACACACACCACTATCCCACAGTGACAGTACACACACACCGCTAACCCCACAGTGACAGTACACACACCACTACCCCACAGTGACAGTACACACACACCGCTATCCCACAGTGACAGTACATACGCACCACTACCCCACAGTGACAGTACACACGCACCGCTACCCCACAATGACAGTACACACACACCGCTATCCCACAGTGACAGTACATACGCATCACTACCCCACAGTGACAGTACACACGCACTGCTACCCCACAGTGACAGTTCACACGCACCACTACCCCACAGTGACAGTACACACACACCGCTAACCCCACAGTGACAGTACACACGCACCACTATCCCACAGTGACAGTACACACGCACTGCTACCCCACAGTGACAGTACATACGCACCACTACCCCACAGTGACAGTACACACGCACTACTACCCCACAGTGACAGTACACACGCACCACTATCCCACAGTGACAGTACACACGCACCGCTACCCCACAGTGACAGTACACACACCGCTACCCCACAGTGACAGTACACACACACCGCTACCCCACAGTGACAGTACACACGCACCGCTACCCCACAGTGACAGTACACACACACCACTACCCCACAGTGACAGTACACACGCACCGATACCCCACAGTGACAGTACACACACACTGCTACCACCACAGTGACAGTACACACACACCACTATCCCACAGTGACAGTACACATGCACCACTACCCCACAGTGACAGTACACACACACTGCTACCCCACAGTGACAGTACACACACACCACTACCTCACAGTGACAGTACACACGCATCGCTACCCCGCAGTGACAGTACACACGCACCACTACCCCACAGTGACAGTACACACGCACCGATACCCCACAGTGACAGTACACACACACCACTACCCCACAGTGACAGTACACACGCACCGCTACCCCACAGTGACAGTACACACACACCACTATCCCACAGTGACAGTACACACGCACCGCTGCCCCACAGTGACAGTACACACACACCACTACCCCACAGTGACAGTACACACGCACCACTCTCCCACAGTGACAGTACACACGCACCACTACCCCACAGTGACAGTACACACGCACCACTCTCCCACAGTGACAGTACACACACACCACTACCCCACAGTGACAGTACACACGCACCACTACCACACAGTGACAGTACACACGCACCGCTACCCCACAGTGACAGTACACACACACCGCTACCCCACAGTGACAGTACACACACACCACTACCCCACAGTGACAGTACACACGCACCACTACCCCACAGTGACAGTACACACACACCACTACCCCACAGTGACAGTACACACACCGCTACCCCCACAGTGACAGTACACACACACCACTACCCCACAGTGACAGTACACACGCACCACTACCCCACAGTGACAGTACACACGCACCACTACACCACAGTGACAGTACACACGCACCACTACCCCACAGTGACAGTACACACGCACCACTACCCCACAGTGACAGTACACACACACCACTACCCCACAGTGACAGTACACACACACCACTCTCCCCACAGTGACAGTACACACACCACTACCCCACAGTGACAGTACACACACACCACTACCCCACAGTGATAGTACACACGCACCACTACCACACAGTGACAGTACACACGCACCGCTACCCCACAGTGACAGTACACACACACCACTACCCCACAGTGACAGTACACACACACCACTACCCCACAGTTACAGTACACACACACCACTACCCCACAGTGACAGTACACACACACCACTACCCCACAGTGACAGTACACACACACCACTACCCCACAGTGACAGTACACACGCACCACTACCCCACAGTGACAGTACACACACACCACTACCCCACAGTGACCGTACACACGCACCGCTATCCCACAGTGACAGTACACACGCACCACTACCCCACAGTGACAGTACACACACACCACTACCCAACAGTGACAGTACACACGCACCACTACCCCACAGTGACAGTACACACACACCACTACCCCACAGTGACAGTACACACGCACCACTACCCCACAGTGACAGTACACACGCACCACTACCCCACAGTGACAGTACACACACACCACTACCCCACAGTGACAGTACACACACACCACTACCCCACAGTGACAGTACACACACACCACTACCCCACAGTGACAGTACACACGCACCACTACCCCACAGTGACAGTACACACACACCGCTATCCCACAGTTACAGTACACACACACTGCTACCACCACAGTGACAGTACACACACACCACTACCCCACAGTGACAGTACACACACACCACTACCCCACAGTGACAGTACACACGCACCGCTATCCCACAGTGACAGTACACACACACTGCTACCACCACAGTGACAGTACACACACACCACTACCCCACAGTGACAGTACACACACACCACTACCCCACAGTGACAGTACACACACACTACTACCCCACAGTGACAGTACACACACACTGCTACCACCACAGTGACAGTACACACACACCACTACCCCACAGTGACAGTACACACACACCACTACCCCACAGTGACAGTACACACACACTGCTACCCCACAGTGACAGTACACACACACTCCTACCCCACAGTGACAGTACACACACACTGCTACCACCACAGTGACAGTACACACGCACCACTGCCCCACAGTGACAGTACACACACCACTACCCCACAGTGACATTACACACGCACCACTACCCCACAGTGACAGTACACACACACCACTGCCCCACAGTGACAGTACACACGCACCACTACCCCACAGTGACAGTACACACACACCACTGCCCCACAGTGACAGTACACACACACCACTACCCCACAGTGACATTACACACACACCACTACCCCACAGTGACAGTACACACACACCACTGCCCCACAGTGACAGTACACACACCACTACCCCACAGTGACATTACACACACACCACTACCCCACAGTGACAGTACACACGCATCACTACCCCACAGTGACATTACACACACACCGCTACCCCACAGTGACAGTACACACACCGCTATCCCACAGTTACAGTACACACACACCGCTACCCCACAGTGACAGTACACACACACCGCTATCCCACAGTTACAGTACACACACACTGCTATCCCACAGTGACAGTACACACGCACCGCTATCCCACAGTTACAGTACACACACACTGCTATCCCACAGTGACAGTACACACGCACCACTATCCCACAGTGACAGTACACACACACCACTACCTCACAGTGACAGTACACACACCACTACCCCACAGTGACAGTACACACACACCACTACCCCACAGTGACAGTACACACGCACCACTATCCCACAGTGACAGTACACACACTCTGCTATCCCACAGTGACAGTACACACACCACTACCCCACAGTGACAGTACACACGCACCGCTATCCCACAGTGACAGTACACACACACCACTACCCCACAGTGACAGTACACACGCACCGCTACCCCACAGTGACAGTACACACACACCACTATCCCACAGTGACAGTACACACGCACCACTACCCCACAGTGACAGTACACACGCACCGCTATCCCACAGTGACAGTACACACACACCACTACCCCACAGTGACAGTACACACGCACCGCTACCCCACAGTGACAGTACACACGCACCGCTACCCCACAGTGACAGTACATACACACCACTACCCCACAGTGACAGTACACACACCACTACCCCACAGTGACAGTACACACGCACCACTACCCCACAGTGACAGTACACACACACCACTACCCCACAGTGACAGTACACACGCACCACTACCCCACAGTGACAGTACACACACCACTACCCCACAGTGACAGTACACACACACCACTACCCCACAGTGACAGTACACACACACCGCTATCCCACAGTGACAGTACACACGCACCGCTACCCCACAGTGACAGTACACACACACCACTACCCCACAGTGACAGTACACACGCACCGCTATCCCACAGTGACAGTACACACACACCACTACCCCACAGTGACAGTACACACACACCTCTACCCCACAGTGACAGTACACACACACCACTACCCCACAGTGACAGTACACACGCACCACTACCCCACAGTGACAGTACACACACCACTACCCCACAGTAACAGTACACACACCACTACCCCACAGTGACAGTACACACACACCACTACCCCACAGTGACAGTACACACACCACTACCCCACAGTGACAGTACACACACACCGCTATCCCACAGTGACAGTACACACACACCACTACCCCACAGTGACAGTACACACACACCACTACCCCACAGTGACAGTAAACACACACCACTACCCCACAGTGACAGTACACACGCACCACTACACCACAGTGACAGTACACACACACCACTACCCCACAGTGACAGTACACACACCACTACCCCACAGTGACAGTACACACACACCACTACCCCAAAGTGACAGTACACACACACCACTACCCCACAGTGACAGTACACACACCGCTACCCCACAGTGACAGTACACACACACCGCTATCCCACAGTGACAGTACACACACACCACTACCCCACAGTGACAGTACACACACCACTACCCCACAGTGACAGTACACACGCACCACTATCCCACAGTGACAGTACACACACACCACTACCCCACAGTGACAGTACACACGCACCACTACCCCACAGTGACAGTACACACGCACCGCTATCCCACAGTGACAGTACACACACACCTCTACCCCACAGTGACAGTACACACACACTACTATCCCACAGTGACAGTACACACGCACCACTACCCCACAGTGACAGTACACACGCACCGCTATCCCACAGTGACAGTACACACGCACCACTATCCCACAGTGACAGTACACACACACTACTATCCCACAGTGACAGTACACACGCACCACTACCCCACAGTGACAGTACACACGCACCGCTATCCCACAGTGACAGTACACGCACCGCTATCCCACAGTGACAGTACACACGCACCACTATCCCACAGTGACAGTACACACACACACCACTATCCCACTGTGACAGTACACACGCACCGCTATCCAACAGTGACAGTACACACGCACCACTATCCCACAGTGACAGTACACACACACCACTACCCCACAGTGACAGTACACACGCACCGCTACCCCACAGTGACAGTACACACGCACCGCTATCCCACAGTGACAGTACACACGCACCTCTACCCCACAGTGACAGTACACACGCACCACTACCCCACAGTGACAGTACACACGCACCACTACCCCACAGTGACAGTACACACGCACCACTACCCCACAGTGACAGTACACACACACCACTACCCCACAGTGACAGTACACACGCACCACTACCCCACAGTGACAGTACACACACACCACTACCCCACAGTGACAGTACACACGCACCACTACCCCACAGTGACAGTACACACGCACCACTATCCCACAGTGACAGTACACACACCACTACCCCACAGTTACAGTACACACACGCACCACTACCCCACAGTGACAGTACACACACCACTACCCCACAGTGACAGTACACACACACCACTACCCCACAGTGACAGTACACACACACCGCTATCCCACAGTGACAGTACACACACGCACCACTACCCCACAGTGACAGTACACACGCACCACTACCCCACAGTGACAGTACACACACACCACTACCCCACAGTGACAGTACACACACACCACTACCCCACAGTGACAGTACATACGCACCACTACCCCACAGTGACAGTACACACACACCGCTATCCCACAGTGACAGTACACACACACCGCTATCCCACAGTGACAGTACACACACACCGCTATCCCACAGTGACAGTACACACACACCACTACCCCACAGTGACAGTACACACGCACACCACTACCCCACAGTGACAGTACACACACACCACTACCCCACAGTGACAGTACACACGCACCACTACCCCACAGTGACAGTACACACGCACCGCTACCCCACAGTGACAGTACACACGCACCACTACCCCACAGTGACAGTACACACGCACCGCTACCCCACAGTAACAGTACACACGCACCACTACCCCACAGTGACAGTACACACACACCGCTATCCCACAGTGACAGTACACACACACCGCTATCCCACAGTGACAGTACACACGCACCACTACCCCACAGTGACAGTACACACGCACCGCTATCCCACAGTGACAGTACACACACACCGCTATCCCACAGTGACAGTACACACGCATCACTACCCCACAGTGACAGTACACACGCACCGCTACCCCACAGTGACAGTACACACGCACCACTACCCCACAGTGACAGTACACACGCACCGCTACCCCACAGTGACAGTACACACACACCGCTATCCCACAGTGACAGTACACACGCACCGCTATCCCACAGTGACAGTACACACGCACCGCTATCCCACAGTGACAGTACACACACACCGCTATCCCACAGTGACAGTACACACACCACTACCCCACAGTGACAGTACACACACACCGCTATCCCACAGTGACAGTACACACGCACCGCTATCCCACAGTGACAGTACACACACCACTACCCCGCAGTGACAGTACACACACCACTACCCCACAGTGACAGTACACACACACCGCTATCCCACAGTGACAGTACACACACACCACTACCCCACAGTGACAGTACACACACACCGCTATCCCACAGTGACAGTACACACACCACTACCCCACAGTGACAGTACACACACACCACTATCCCACAGTGACAGTACACACGCACCGCTACCCCACAGTGACAGTACACACGCACCACTATCCACAGTGACAGTACACACGCACCGCTATCCCACAGTGACAATACACACGCACCGCTATCCCACAGTGACAGTACACACACACCGCTACCCCGCAGTGACAGTACACACACCACTACCCCACAGTGACAGTACACACACACCGCTATCCCACAGTGACAGTACACACACACCACTACCCCACAGTGACAGTACACACACACCACTACCCCACAGTGACAGTACACACGCACCGCTATCCCACAGTGACAGTACACACACACCACTACCCCACAGTGACAGTACACACGCACCACTACCCCACAGTGACAGTACACACACACCACTACCCCACAGTGACAGTACACACGCACCTCTACCCCACAGTGACAGTACACACACACCACTATCCCACAGTGACAGTACACACGCACCGCTATCCCACAGTGACAGTACACACACACCACTACCCCACAGTGACAGTACACACACACCACTACCCCACAGTGACAGTACACACACACCGCTATCCCACAGTGACAGTACACACACGCACCACTACCCCACAGTGACAGTACACACGCACCACTACCCCACAGTGACAGTACACACACACCACTACCCCACAGTGACAGTACACACACACCACTACCCCACAGTGACAGTACATACGCACCACTACCCCACAGTGACAGTACACACACACCGCTATCCCACAGTGACAGTACACACACACCGCTATCCCACAGTGACAGTACACACACACCGCTATCCCACAGTGACAGTACACACACACCACTACCCCACAGTGACAGTACACACGCACACCACTACCCCACAGTGACAGTACACACACACCACTACCCCACAGTGACAGTACACACGCACCACTACCCCACAGTGACAGTACACACGCACCGCTACCCCACAGTGACAGTACACACGCACCACTACCCCACAGTGACAGTACACACGCACCGCTACCCCACAGTAACAGTACACACGCACCACTACCCCACAGTGACAGTACACACACACCGCTATCCCACAGTGACAGTACACACACACCGCTATCCCACAGTGACAGTACACACGCACCACTACCCCACAGTGACAGTACACACGCACCGCTATCCCACAGTGACAGTACACACACACCGCTATCCCACAGTGACAGTACACACGCATCACTACCCCACAGTGACAGTACACACGCACCGCTACCCCACAGTGACAGTACACACGCACCACTACCCCACAGTGACAGTACACACACACCGCTACCCCACAGTGACAGTACACACACACCGCTATCCCACAGTGACAGTACACACGCACCGCTATCCCACAGTGACAGTACACACGCACCGCTATCCCACAGTGACAGTACACACACACCGCTATCCCACAGTGACAGTACACACACCACTACCCCACAGTGACAGTACACACACACCGCTATCCCACAGTGACAGTACACACGCACCGCTATCCCACAGTGACAGTACACACACCACTACCCCGCAGTGACAGTACACACACCACTACCCCACAGTGACAGTACACACACACCGCTATCCCACAGTGACAGTACACACACACCACTACCCCACAGTGACAGTACACACACACCGCTATCCCACAGTGACAGTACACACACCACTACCCCACAGTGACAGTACACACACACCACTATCCCACAGTGACAGTACACACGCACCGCTACCCCACAGTGACAGTACACACGCACCACTATCCACAGTGACAGTACACACGCACCGCTATCCCACAGTGACAATACACACGCACCGCTATCCCACAGTGACAGTACACACACACCGCTACCCCGCAGTGACAGTACACACACCACTACCCCACAGTGACAGTACACACACACCGCTATCCCACAGTGACAGTACACACACACCACTACCCCACAGTGACAGTACACACACACCACTACCCCACAGTGACAGTACACACGCACCGCTATCCCACAGTGACAGTACACACACACCACTACCCCACAGTGACAGTACACACGCACCACTACCCCACAGTGACAGTACACACACACCACTACCCCACAGTGACAGTACACACGCACCTCTACCCCACAGTGACAGTACACACACACCACTATCCCACAGTGACAGTACACACGCACCGCTATCCCACAGTGACAGTACACACACACCACTACCCCACAGTGACAGTACACACACACCACTATCCCACAGTGACAGTACACACGCACCGCTACCCCACAGTGACAGTACACACACACCACTGCCCCACAGTGACAGTACACACACCACTACCCCCCAGTGACAGTACACACACACCACTACCCCACAGTGACAGTACACGCACCACTATCCCACAGTGACAATACACACGCACCGCTATCCCACAGTGACAGTACATACGCACCGCTACCCCACAGTGACAGTACACACGCACTGCTAACCCCACAGTGACAGTACACACACGCACCACTACCCCACAGTGACAGTACACACACCACTACCCCACAGTGACAGTACACACACACCACTACCCCACAGTGACAGTACACACACCACTACCCCACAGTGACAGTACACACACACTGCTATCCCACAGTGACAGTACACACACACAACTACCCCACAGTGACAGTACACACACCACTACCCCACAGTGACAGTACACACACACCACTACCCCACAGTGACAGTACACACACCACTACCCCACAGTGACAGTACACACACACTGCTATCCCACAGTGACAGTACACACACACCACTACCCCACAGTGACAGTACACACACACCACTACCCCACAGTGACAGTACACACACCATTACCCCACAGTGACAGTACACACGCACCACTACCCCACAGTGACAGTACACACACACCACTACCCCACAGTGACAGTACACACACACCACTACCCCACAGTGACAGTACACACGCAACACTACCCCACAGTGACATTACACACACACCACTACCCCACAGTGACAGTACACACACCACTACCCCACAGTGACAGTACACACACACTGCTATCCCACACTGACAGTACATACGCACCGCTACCCCACAGTGACAGTACACACACCACTACCCCACAGTGACAGTACACACACCACTACCCCACAGTGACAGTACACACGCACCGCTATCCCACAGTGACAGTACACACACACCACTACCCCACAGTGACAGTACACACGCACCACTACCCCACAGTGACAGTACACACACACCACTACCCCACAGTGACAGTACACACACCACTACCACACAGTGACAGTACACACGCACCGCTACCCCACTGTGACAGTACACACACACCACTACCCCACAGTGACAGTACACACACACCACTACCCCACAGTGACAGTACACACATCACTACCCCACAGTGACAGTACACACACACTGCTATCCCACAGTGACAGTACACACACGCACCACTACCCCACAGTGACAGTACACACACACCACTACCCCACAGTGACAGTACACACACACCACTACCCCACAGTGACAGTACACACACACCACTACGCCACAGTGACAGTACACACGCACCGCTACCCCACAGTGACAGTACACACGCACCACTACCCCACAGTGACAGTACACACACGCACCACTACCCCACAGTGACAGTACACACACACCACTACCCCACAGTGACAGTACACACACACCGCTATCCCACAGTGACAGTACACACACACCACTACCCCACAGTGACAGTACACACACGCACCACTACCCCACAGTGACAGTACACACGCACCACTACCCCACAGTGACAGTACACACGCACCGCTACCCCACAGTGACAGTACACACGCACCACTACCCCACAGTGACAGTACACACACACCACTACCCCACAGTGACAGTACACACGCACCACTACCCCACAGTGACAGTACACACACGCACCACTACCCCACAGTGACAGTACACACACACAACACTACCCCACAGTGACAGTACACACGCACCACTATCCCACAGTGACAGTACACACGCACCACTACCCCACAGTGACAGTACACACGCACCACTACCCCACAGTGACAGTACACACGCACCACTACCCCACAGTGACAGTACACACGCACCACTATCCCACAGTGACAGTACACACGCACCACTATCCCACAGTGACAGTACACACGCACTGCTAACCCCACAGTGACAGTACACACACTCCGCTACCCCACAGTGACAGTACACACGCACCACTACCCCACAGTGACAGTACACACGCACCACTATCCCACAGTGACAGTACACACGCACCACTATCCCACAGTGACAGTACACACGCACTGCTAACCCCACAGTGACAGTACACACACTCCGCTACCCCACAGTGACAGTACACACACACCACTATCCCACAGTGACAGTACACACGCACCGCTATCCCACAGTGACAGTACACACACACAACACTACCCCACAGTGACAGTACACACACACCGCTATCCCACAGTGACAGTACACACACCACTACCCCACAGTGACAGTACACACACACCGCTATCCCACAGTGACAGTACACACACCACTACCCCACAGTGACAGTACACACGCACCGCTATCCCACAGTGACAGTACACACACACCGCTATCCCACAGTGACAGTACACACACCACTACCCCACAGTGACAGTACACACGCACCGCTACCCCACAGTGACAGTACACACGCACCACTACCCCACAGTGACAGTACACACACACCGCTATCCCACAGTGACAGTACACACGCACCACTACCCCACAGTGACAGTACACACACACCGCTATCCCACAGTGACAGTACACACACCACTACCCCACAGTGACAGTACACACACACCGCTATCCCACAGTGACAGTACACACACCACTACCCCACAGTGACAGTACACACGCACCGCTACCCCACAGTGACAGTACACACACACCGCTATCCCACAGTGACAGTACACACACACCGCTGCCCCACAGTGACAGTACACACACCACTACCCCACAGTGACAGTACACGCACCACTACCCCACAGTGACAGTACACACACACCGCTACCCCACAGTGACAGTACATACGCACCGCTACCCCACAGTGACAGTACACACGCACCGCTACCCCACAGTGACAGTACACACGCACCGCTACCCCACAGTGACAGTACACACACCACTACCCCACAGTGACAGTACACACGCACCGCTATCCCACAGTGACAGTACACACGCACCGCTATCCCACAGTGACAGTACACACGCACCGCTATCCCACAGTGACAGTACACACACCACTACCCCACAGTGACAGTACACACACCGCTACCCCACAGTGACAGTACACACACCACTACCCCACAGTGACAGTACACACACCACTATCCCACAGTGACAGTACACACACACCACTACCCCACAGTGACAGTACACACGCACCGCTACCCCACAGTGACAGTACACACGCACCGCTACCCCACAGTGACAGTACACACACACCGCTATCCCACAGTGACAGTACACACACACCACTACCCCACAGTGACAGTACACACACACCACTACCCCACAGTGACAGTACACACACACCACTACCCCACAGTGACAGTACACACACACTACTATCCCACAGTGACAGTACACACACACCACTACCCCACAGTGACAGTACACAAGCACCACTACCCCACAGTGACAGTACACACACACCACTACCCCACAGTGACAGTACACACACACCACTACCTCACAGTGACAGTACACACACACCACTACCCCACAGTGACAGTACACACGCACCGCTACCCCACAGTGACAGTACACACGCACCACTATCCCATAGTGACAGTACACACGCACCGCTATCCCACAGTGACAGTACACACGCACCGCTATCCCACAGTGACAGTACACACGCACCGCTATCCCACAGTGACAGTACACACGCACCGCTGCCCCACAGTGACAGTACACACACACCACTACCCCACAGTGACAGTACACACACACTGCTACCCCACAGTGACAGTACACACACCACTACCCCACAGTGACAGTACACACACACCACTACCCCACAGTGACAGTACACACACACCACTACCCCACAGTGACAGTACACACACACCAATACCCCACAGTGACAGTACACACACACTGCTACCACACAGTGACAGTACACACACCACTACCCCACAGTGACAGTACACACGCACCGCTACCCCACAGTGACAGTACACACACACCACTACTCCACAGTGACAATACACACACACTGCTACCCCACAGTGACAGTACACACACACCGCTATCCCACAGTGACAGTACACACACACCACTACCCCACAGTGACAGTACACACGCACCGCTACCCCACAGTGACAGTACACACGCACCACTATCCCACAGTGACAGTACACACGCACCTCTACCCCACAGTGACAGTACACACACACCACTACCCCACAGTGACAGTACACACACACCACTACCCCACAGTGACAGTACACACGCACCGCTACCCCACAGTGACAGTACACACGCACCACTATCCCACAGTGACAGTACACACGCACCGCTAACCCCACAGTGACAGTACACACGCACCACTATCCCACAGTGACAGTACACACGCACCTCTACCCCACAGTGACAGTACACACACACCACTACCCCACAGTGACAGTACACACACACCACTACCCCACAGTGACAGTACACACGCACCGCTACCCCACAGTGACAGTACACACGCACCACTATCCCACAGTGACAGTACACACGCACCGCTAACCCCACAGTGACAGTACACACGCACCCCTATCCCACAGTGACAGTACACACGCACCACTATCCCACAGTGACAGTACACACGCACCACTACCCCACAGTGACAGTACACACGCACCACTACCCCACAGTGACAGTACACACACACCGCTACCCCACAGTGACAGTACACACGCACCGCTACCCCACAGTGACAGTACACACGCACCACTATCCCACAGTGACAGTACACACACACCGCTACCCCACAGTGACAGTACACACGCACCGCTACCCCACAGTGACAGTACACACACACCACTACCCCACAGTGACAGTACACACACACCACTACCCCACAGTGACAGTACACACACACCACTACCCCACAGTGACAGTACACACACACTGCTATCCCACAGTGACAGTACACACACACCACTACCCCACAGTGACAGTACACAAGCACCACTACCCCACAGTGACAGTACACACACACCACTACCCCACAGTGACAGTACACACACACCACTACCCCACAGTGACAGTACACACGCACCGCTACCCCACAGTGACAGTACACACGCACCACTATCCCATAGTGACAGTACACACGCACCGCTATCCCACAGTGACAGTACACACGCACCGCTATCCCACAGTGACAGTACACACGCACCGCTATCCCACAGTGACAGTACACACGCACCGCTGCCCCACAGTGACAGTACACACACACCACTACCCCACAGTGACAGTACACACACACTGCTACCCCACAGTGACAGTACACACACCACTACCCCACAGTGACAGTACACACACACCACTACCCCACAGTGACAGTACACACACACCACTACCCCACAGTGACAGTACACACACACCACTACCCCACAGTGACAGTACACACACACTGCTACCCCACAGTGACAGTACACACACCACTACCCCACAGTGACAGTACACACGCACCGCTACCCCACAGTGACAGTACACACACACCACTACTCCACAGTGACAGTACACACACACTGCTACCCCACAGTGACAGTACACACACACCGCTATCCCACAGTGACAGTACACACACACCACTACCCCGCAGTGACAGTACACACGCACCGCTACCCCACAGTGACAGTACACACGCACCACTATCCCACAGTGACAGTACACACGCACCTCTACCCCACAGTGACAGTACACACACACCACTACCCCACAGTGACAGTACACACACACCACTACCCCACAGTGACAGTACACACGCACCGCTACCCCACAGTGACAGTACACACGCACCACTATCCCACAGTGACAGTACACACGCACCGCTAACCCCACAGTGACAGTACACACGCACCACTATCCCACAGTGACAGTACACACGCACCTCTACCCCACAGTGACAGTACACACACACCACTACCCCACAGTGACAGTACACACACACCACTACCCCACAGTGACAGTACACACGCACCGCTACCCCACAGTGACAGTACACACGCACCACTATCCCACAGTGACAGTACACACGCACCGCTAACCCCACAGTGACAGTACACACGCACCCCTATCCCACAGTGACAGTACACACGCACCACTATCCCACAGTGACAGTACACACGCACCACTACCCCACAGTGACAGTACACACGCACCACTACCCCACAGTGACAGTACACACACACCGCTACCCCACAGTGACAGTACACACGCACCGCTACCCCACAGTGACAGTACACACGCACCACTATCCCACAGTGACAGTACACACGCACCTCTACCACACAGTGACAGTACACACACACCACTACCCCACAGTGACAGTACACACGCACCGCTACCCCACAGTGACAGTACACACGCACCACTATCCCATAGTGACAGTACACACGCACCGCTATCCCACAGTGACAGTACACACGCACCGCTATCCCACAGTGACAGTACACACGCACCGCTATCCCACAGTGACAGTACACACGCACCGCTGCCCCACAGTGACAGTACACACACACCACTACCCCACAGTGACAGTACACACACACTGCTACCCCACAGTGACAGTACACACACCACTACCCCACAGTGACAGTACACACACACCACTACCCCACAGTGACAGTACACACACACCACTACCCCACAGTGACAGTACACACACACTGCTACCCCACAGTGACAGTACACACACCACTACCCCACAGTGACAGTACACATGCACCGCTACCCCACAGTGACAGTACACACACACCACTACTCCACAGTGACAGTACACACACACTGCTACCCCACAGTGACAGTACACACACACCGCTATCCCACAGTGACAGTACACACACACCACTACCCCACAGTGACAGTACACACGCACCGCTACCCCACAGTGACAGTACACACGCACCACTATCCCACAGTGACAGTACACACGCACCTCTACCCCACAGTGACAGTACACACACACCACTACCCCACAGTGACAGTACACACACACCACTACCCCACAGTGACAGTACACACGCACCGCTACCCCACAGTGACAGTACACACGCACCACTATCCCACAGTGACAGTACACACGCACCGCTAACCCCACAGTGACAGTACACACGCACCACTATCCCACAGTGACAGTACACACGCACCTCTACCCCACAGTGACAGTACACACACACCACTACCCCACAGTGACAGTACACACACACCACTACCCCACAGTGACAGTACACACGCACCGCTACCCCACAGTGACAGTACACACGCACCACTATCCCACAGTGACAGTACACACGCACCGCTAACCCCACAGTGACAGTACACACGCACCACTATCCCACAGTGACAGTACACACGCACCACTATCCCACAGTGACAGTACACACGCACCACTACCCCACAGTGACAGTACACACGCACCACTACCCCACAGTGACAGTACACACGCACCACTACCCCACAGTGACAGTACACACACACCGCTACCCCACAGTGACAGTACACACACACCACTACCTCACAGTGACAGTACACACACACCACTACCCCACAGTGACAGTACACACGCACCGCTACCCCACAGTGACAGTACACACGCACCACTATCCCATAGTGACAGTACACACGCACCGCTATCCCACAGTGACAGTACACACGCACCGCTATCCCACAGTGACAGTACACACGCACCGCTATCCCACAGTGACAGTACACACGCACCGCTGCCCCACAGTGACAGTACACACACACCACTACCCCACAGTGACAGTACACACACACTGCTACCCCACAGTGACAGTACACACACCACTACCCCACAGTGACAGTACACACACACCACTACCCCACAGTGACAGTACACACACACCACTACCCCACAGTGACAGTACACACACACCAATACCCCACAGTGACAGTACACACACACTGCTACCACACAGTGACAGTACACACACCACTACCCCACAGTGACAGTACACACGCACCGCTACCCCACAGTGACAGTACACACACACCACTACTCCACAGTGACAATACACACACACTGCTACCCCACAGTGACAGTACACACACACCGCTATCCCACAGTGACAGTACACACACACCACTACCCCACAGTGACAGTACACACGCACCGCTACCCCACAGTGACAGTACACACGCACCACTATCCCACAGTGACAGTACACACGCACCTCTACCCCACAGTGACAGTACACACACACCACTACCCCACAGTGACAGTACACACACACCACTACCCCACAGTGACAGTACACACGCACCGCTACCCCACAGTGACAGTACACACGCACCACTATCCCACAGTGACAGTACACACGCACCGCTAACCCCACAGTGACAGTACACACGCACCACTATCCCACAGTGACAGTACACACGCACCTCTACCCCACAGTGACAGTACACACACACCACTACCCCACAGTGACAGTACACACACACCACTACCCCACAGTGACAGTACACACGCACCGCTACCCCACAGTGACAGTACACACGCACCACTATCCCACAGTGACAGTACACATGCACCGCTAACCCCACAGTGACAGTACACACGCACCCCTATCCCACAGTGACAGTACACACGCACCACTATCCCACAGTGACAGTACACACGCACCACTACCCCACAGTGACAGTACACACGCACCACTACCCCACAGTGACAGTACACACACACCGCTACCCCACAGTGACAGTACACACGCACCGCTACCCCACAGTGACAGTACACACGCACCACTATCCCACAGTGACAGTACACACACACCGCTACCCCACAGTGACAGTACACACGCACCGCTACCCCACAGTGACAGTACACACACACCACTACCCCACAGTGACAGTACACACACACCACTACCCCACAGTGACAGTACACACACACCACTACCCCACAGTGACAGTACACACACACTGCTATCCCACAGTGACAGTACACACACACCACTACCCCACAGTGACAGTACACAAGCACCACTACCCCACAGTGACAGTACACACACACCACTACCCCACAGTGACAGTACACACACACCACTACCCCACAGTGACAGTACACACGCACCGCTACCCCACAGTGACAGTACACACGCACCACTATCCCATAGTGACAGTACACACGCACCGCTATCCCACAGTGACAGTACACACGCACCGCTATCCCACAGTGACAGTACACACGCACCGCTATCCCACAGTGACAGTACACACGCACCGCTGCCCCACAGTGACAGTACACACACACCACTACCCCACAGTGACAGTACACACACACTGCTACCCCACAGTGACAGTACACACACCACTACCCCACAGTGACAGTACACACACACCACTACCCCACAGTGACAGTACACACACACCACTACCCCACAGTGACAGTACACACACACCACTACCCCACAGTGACAGTACACACACACTGCTACCCCACAGTGACAGTACACACACCACTACCCCACAGTGACAGTACACACGCACCGCTACCCCACAGTGACAGTACACACACACCACTACTCCACAGTGACAGTACACACACACTGCTACCCCACAGTGACAGTACACACACACCGCTATCCCACAGTGACAGTACACACACACCACTACCCCGCAGTGACAGTACACACGCACCGCTACCCCACAGTGACAGTACACACGCACCACTATCCCACAGTGACAGTACACACGCACCTCTACCCCACAGTGACAGTACACACACACCACTACCCCACAGTGACAGTACACACACACCACTACCCCACAGTGACAGTACACACGCACCGCTACCCCACAGTGACAGTACACACGCACCACTATCCCACAGTGACAGTACACACGCACCGCTAACCCCACAGTGACAGTACACACGCACCACTATCCCACAGTGACAGTACACACGCACCTCTACCCCACAGTGACAGTACACACACACCACTACCCCACAGTGACAGTACACACACACCACTACCCCACAGTGACAGTACACACGCACCGCTACCCCACAGTGACAGTACACACGCACCACTATCCCACAGTGACAGTACACACGCACCGCTAACCCCACAGTGACAGTACACACGCACCCCTATCCCACAGTGACAGTACACACGCACCACTATCCCACAGTGACAGTACACACGCACCACTACCCCACAGTGACAGTACACACGCACCACTACCCCACAGTGACAGTACACACACACCGCTACCCCACAGTGACAGTACACACGCACCGCTACCCCACAGTGACAGTACACACGCACCACTATCCCACAGTGACAGTACACACGCACCTCTACCACACAGTGACAGTACACACACACCACTACCCCACAGTGACAGTACACACGCACCGCTACCCCACAGTGACAGTACACACGCACCACTATCCCATAGTGACAGTACACACGCACCGCTATCCCACAGTGACAGTACACACGCACCGCTATCCCACAGTGACAGTACACACGCACCGCTATCCCACAGTGACAGTACACACGCACCGCTGCCCCACAGTGACAGTACACACACACCACTACCCCACAGTGACAGTACACACACACTGCTACCCCACAGTGACAGTACACACACCACTACCCCACAGTGACAGTACACACACACCACTACCCCACAGTGACAGTACACACACACCACTACCCCACAGTGACAGTACACACACACTGCTACCCCACAGTGACAGTACACACACCACTACCCCACAGTGACAGTACACATGCACCGCTACCCCACAGTGACAGTACACACACACCACTACTCCACAGTGACAGTACACACACACTGCTACCCCACAGTGACAGTACACACACACCGCTATCCCACAGTGACAGTACACACACACCACTACCCCACAGTGACAGTACACACGCACCGCTACCCCACAGTGACAGTACACACGCACCACTATCCCACAGTGACAGTACACACGCACCTCTACCCCACAGTGACAGTACACACACACCACTACCCCACAGTGACAGTACACACACACCACTACCCCACAGTGACAGTACACACGCACCGCTACCCCACAGTGACAGTACACACGCACCACTATCCCACAGTGACAGTACACACGCACCGCTAACCCCACAGTGACAGTACACACGCACCACTATCCCACAGTGACAGTACACACGCACCTCTACCCCACAGTGACAGTACACACACACCACTACCCCACAGTGACAGTACACACACACCACTACCCCACAGTGACAGTACACACGCACCGCTACCCCACAGTGACAGTACACACGCACCACTATCCCACAGTGACAGTACACACGCACCGCTAACCCCACAGTGACAGTACACACGCACCACTATCCCACAGTGACAGTACACACGCACCACTATCCCACAGTGACAGTACACACGCACCACTACCCCACAGTGACAGTACACACGCACCACTACCCCACAGTGACAGTACACACGCACCACTACCCCACAGTGACAGTACACACACACCGCTACCCCACAGTGACAGTACACACGCACCGCTACCCCACAGTGACAGTACACACGCACCACTATCCCACAGTGACAGTACACACGCACCTCTACCCCACAGTGACAGTACACACACACCACTACCCCACAGTGACAGTACACACACACCACTACCCCACAGTGACAGTACACACGCACCGCTACCCCACAGTGACAGTACACACGCACCACTATCCCACAGTGACAGTACACACGCACCGCTAACCCCACAGTGACAGTACACACGCACCACTATCCCACAGTGACAGTACACACGCACCTCTACCCCACAGTGACAGTACACACACACCACTACCCCACAGTGACAGTACACACGCACCGCTACCCCACAGTGACAGTACACACGCACCACTATCTCACAGTGACAGTACACACGCACAGCTAACCCCACAGTGACAGTACACACGCACCACTATCCCACAGTGACAGTACACACGCACCACTATCCCACAGTGACAGTACACACGCACCACTACCCCACAGTGACAGTACACACGCACCACTACCCCATAGTGACAGTACACACACACCGCTACCCCACAGTGACAGTACACACACACCACTACCCCACAGTGACAGTACACACACACTGCTACCCCACAGTGACAGTACACACACCACTACCCCACAGTGACAGTACAAACACACCACTACCCCACAGTGACAGTACACACGCACCACTATCCCACAGTGACAGTACACACGCACCTCTACCCCACAGTGACAGTACACACACACCACTACCCCACAGTGACAGTACACACACACCACTACCCCACAGTGACAGTACACACGCACCGCTACCCCACAGTGACAGTACACACGCACCACTATCCCACAGTGACAGTACACACGCACCGCTAACCCCACAGTGACAGTACACACGCACCCCTATCCCACAGTGACAGTACACACGCACCACTATCCCACAGTGACAGTACACACGCACCACTACCCCACAGTGACAGTACACACGCACCACTACCCCACAGTGACAGTACACACACACCGCTACCCCACAGTGACAGTACACACGCACCGCTACCCCACAGTGACAGTACACACGCACCACTATCCCACAGTGACAGTACACACGCACCTCTACCCCACAGTGACAGTACACACACACCACTATCCCATAGTGACAGTACACACGCACCGCTATCCCACAGTGACAGTACACACGCACCGCTATCCCACAGTGACAGTACACACGCACCGCTATCCCACAGTGACAGTACACACGCACCACTACCCCACAGTGACAGTACACACGCACCACTATCCCATAGTGACAGTACACACGCACCGCTATCCCACAGTGACAGTACACACGCACCGCTATCCCACAGTGACAGTACACACGCACCGCTATCCCACAGTGACAGTACACACGCACCGCTGCCCCACAGTGACAGTACACACACACCACTACCCCACAGTGACAGTACACACACACCACTACCCCACAGTGACAGTACACACACACCACTACCCCACAGTGACAGTACACACACCACTACCCCACAGTGACAGTACACACACACCACTACCCCACAGTGACAGTACACACACACCACTACCCCACAGTGACAGTACACACACACTGCTACCCCACAGTGACAGTACACACACCACTACCCCACAGTGACAGTACAC
This sequence comes from Ascaphus truei, assembly GCF_040206685.1. Taxonomy (NCBI): domain Eukaryota; kingdom Metazoa; phylum Chordata; class Amphibia; order Anura; family Ascaphidae; genus Ascaphus; species Ascaphus truei. The sequence goes on along the minus strand of NW_027457102.1, from coordinate 77,291 downwards.
ACGCACCGCTACCCCACAGTGACAGTACACACACACCACTACTCCACAGTGACAGTACACACACACTGCTACCCCACAGTGACAGTACACACACACCGCTATCCCACAGTGACAGTACACACACACCACTACCCCACAGTGACAGTACACACGCACCGCTACCCCACAGTGACAGTACACACGCACCACTATCCCACAGTGACAGTACACACGCACCTCTACCCCACAGTGACAGTACACACACACCACTACCCCACAGTGACAGTACACAAACACCACTACCCCACAGTGACAGTACACACGCACCGCTACCCCACAGTGACAGTACACACGCACCACTATCCCACAGTGACAGTACACACGCACCGCTAACCCCACAGTGACAGTACACACGCACCACTATCCCACAGTGACAGTACACACGCACCTCTACCCCACAGTGACAGTACACACACACCACTATCCCATAGTGACAGTACACACGCACCGCTATCCCACAGTGACAGTACACACGCACCGCTATCCCACAGTGACAGTACACACGCACCGCTATCCCACAGTGACAGTACACACGCACCGCTGCCCCACAGTGACAGTACACACACACCACTACCCCACAGTGACAGTACACACACACTGCTACCCCACAGTGACAGTACACACACCACTACCCCACAGTGACAGTACACACACACCACTACCCCACAGTGACAGTACACACACACCACTACCCCACAGTGACAGTACACACACACCACTACCCCACAGTGACAGTACACACACACTGCTACCCCACAGTGACAGTACACACACCACTACCCCACAGTGACAGTACACACGCACCGCTACCCCACAGTGACAGTACACACGCACCACTATCCCACAGTGACAGTACACACGCACCTCTACCCCACAGTGACAGTACACACACACCACTACCCCACAGTGACAGTACACACACACCACTACCTCACAGTGACAGTACACACGCACCGCTACCCCACAGTGACAGTACACACGCACCACTATCCCACAGTGACAGTACACACGCACCGCTAACCCCACAGTGACAGTACACACGCACCACTATCCCACAGTGACAGTACACACGCACCTCTACCCGACAGTGACAGTACACACACACCACTACCCCACAGTGACAGTACACACACACCACTACCCCACAGTGACAGTACACACGCACCGCTACCCCACAGTGACAGTACACACGCACCACTATCCCACAGTGACAGTACACACGCACCGCTAACCCCACAGTGACAGTACACACGCACCCCTATCCCACAGTGACAGTACACACGCACCACTATCCCACAGTGACAGTACACACGCACCACTACCCCACAGTGACAGTACACACGCACCACTACCCCACAGTGACAGTACACACACACCGCTACCCCACAGTGACAGTACACACGCACCGCTACCCCACAGTGACAGTACACACGCACCACTATCCCACAGTGACAGTACACACGCACCTCTACCACACAGTGACAGTACACACACACCACTACCCCACAGTGACAGTACACACGCACCGCTACCCCACAGTGACAGTACACACGCACCACTATCCCATAGTGACAGTACACACGCACCGCTATCCCACAGTGACAGTACACACGCACCGCTATCCCACAGTGACAGTACACACGCACCGCTATCCCACAGTGACAGTACACACGCACCGCTGCCCCACAGTGACAGTACACACACACCACTACCCCACAGTGACAGTACACACACACTGCTACCCCACAGTGACAGTACACACACCACTACCCCACAGTGACAGTACACACACACCACTACCCCACAGTGACAGTACACACACACCACTACCCCACAGTGACAGTACACACACACTGCTACCCCACAGTGACAGTACACACACCACTACCCCACAGTGACAGTACACACGCACCGCTACCCCACAGTGACAGTACACACACACCACTACTCCACAGTGACAGTACACACACACTGCTACCCCAGAGTGACAGTACACACACACCGCTATCCCACAGTGACAGTACACACACACCACTACCCCACAGTGACAGTACACACGCACCGCTACCCCACAGTGACAGTACACACGCACCACTATCCCACAGTGACAGTACACACGCACCTCTACCCCACAGTGACAGTACACACACACCACTACCCCACAGTGACAGTACACACACACCACTACCCCACAGTGACAGTACACACGCACCGCTACCCCACAGTGACAGTACACACGCACCACTATCCCACAGTGACAGTACACACGCACCGCTAACCCCACAGTGACAGTACACACGCACCACTATCCCACAGTGACAGTACACACGCACCTCTACCCCACAGTGACAGTACACACACACCACTACCCCACAGTGACAGTACACACACACCACTACCCCACAGTGACAGTACACACGCACCGCTACCCCACAGTGACAGTACACACGCACCACTATCCCACAGTGACAGTACACACGCACCGCTAACCCCACAGTGACAGTACACACGCACCACTATCCAACAGTGACAGTACACACGCACCACTATCCCACAGTGACAGTACACACGCACCACTACCCCACAGTGACAGTACACACGCACCACTACCCCACAGTGACAGTACACACGCACCACTACCCCACAGTGACAGTACACACACACCGCTACCCCACAGTGACAGTACACACGCACCGCTACCCCACAGTGACAGTACACACGCACCACTATCCCACAGTGACAGTACACACGCACCTCTACCCCACAGTGACAGTACACACACACCACTACCCCACAGTGACAGTACACACACACCACTACCCCACAGTGACAGTACACACGCACCGCTACCCCACAGTGACAGTACACACGCACCACTATCCCACAGTGACAGTACACACGCACCGCTAACCCCACAGTGACAGTACACACGCACCGCTACCCCACAGTGACAGTACACACGCACCACTATCCCACAGTGACAGTACACACGCACCTCTACCACACAGTGACAGTACACACACACCACTACCCCACAGTGACAGTACACACGCACCGCTACCCCACAGTGACAGTACACACGCACCACTATCCCATAGTGACAGTACACACGCACCGCTATCCCACAGTGACAGTACACACGCACCGCTATCCCACAGTGACAGTACACACGCACCGCTATCCCACAGTGACAGTACACACGCACCGCTGCCCCACAGTGACAGTACACACACACCACTACCCCACAGTGACAGTACACACACACTGCTACCCCACAGTGACAGTACACACACCACTACCCCACAGTGACAGTACACACACACCACTACCCCACAGTGACAGTACACACACACCACTACCCCACAGTGACAGTACACACACACTGCTACCCCACAGTGACAGTACACACACACCGCTATCCCACAGTGACAGTACACACACACCACTACCCCACAGTGACAGTACACACGCACCGCTACCCCACAGTGACAGTACACACGCACCACTATCCCACAGTGACAGTACACACGCACCTCTACCCCACAGTGACAGTACACACACACCACTACCCCACAGTGACAGTACACACACACCACTACCCCACAGTGACAGTACACACGCACCGCTACCCCACAGTGACAGTACACACGCACCACTATCCCACAGTGACAGTACACACGCACCGCTAACCCCACAGTGACAGTACACACGCACCACTATCCCACAGTGACAGTACACACGCACCTCTACCCCACAGTGACAGTACACACACACCACTACCCCACAGTGACAGTACACACACACCACTACCCCACAGTGACAGTACACACGCACCGCTACCCCACAGTGACAGTACACACGCACCACTATCCCACAGTGACAGTACACACGCACCGCTAACCCCACAGTGACAGTACACACGCACCACTATCCCACAGTGACAGTACACACGCACCGCTATCCCACAGTGACAGTACACACGCACCGCTGCCCCACAGTGACAGTACACACACACCACTACCCCACAGTGACAGTACACACACACTGCTACCCCACAGTGACAGTACACACACCACTACCCCACAGTGACAGTACACACACACCACTACCCCACAGTGACAGTACACACACACCACTACCCCACAGTGACAGTACACACACACTGCTACCCCACAGTGACAGTACACACACCACTACCCCACAGTGACAGTACACATGCACCGCTACCCCACAGTGACAGTACACACACACCACTACTCCACAGTGACAGTACACACACACTGCTACCCCACAGTGACAGTACACACACACCGCTATCCCACAGTGACAGTACACACACACCACTACCCCACAGTGACAGTACACACGCACCGCTACCCCACAGTGACAGTACACACGCACCACTATCCCACAGTGACAGTACACACGCACCTCTACCCCACAGTGACAGTACACACACACCACTACCCCACAGTGACAGTACACACACACCACTACCCCACAGTGACAGTACACACGCACCGCTACCCCACAGTGACAGTACACACGCACCACTATCCCACAGTGACAGTACACACGCACCGCTAACCCCACAGTGACAGTACACACGCACCACTATCCCACAGTGACAGTACACACGCACCTCTACCCCACAGTGACAGTACACACACACCACTACCCCACAGTGACAGTACACACACACCACTACCCCACAGTGACAGTACACACGCACCGCTACCCCACAGTGACAGTACACACGCACCACTATCCCACAGTGACAGTACACACGCACCGCTAACCCCACAGTGACAGTACACACGCACCACTATCCCACAGTGACAGTACACACGCACCACTATCCCACAGTGACAGTACACACGCACCACTACCCCACAGTGACAGTACACACGCACCACTACCCCACAGTGACAGTACACACGCACCACTACCCCACAGTGACAGTACACACACACCGCTACCCCACAGTGACAGTACACACGCACCGCTACCCCACAGTGACAGTACACACGCACCACTATCCCACAGTGACAGTACACACGCACCTCTACCCCACAGTGACAGTACACACACACCACTACCCCACAGTGACAGTACACACACACCACTACCCCACAGTGACAGTACACACGCACCGCTACCCCACAGTGACAGTACACACGCACCACTATCCCACAGTGACAGTACACACGCACCGCTAACCCCACAGTGACAGTACACACGCACCACTATCCCACAGTGACAGTACACACGCACCTCTACCCCACAGTGACAGTACACACACACACCACTACCCCACAGTGACAGTACACACGCACCGCTACCCCACAGTGACAGTACACACGCACCACTATCTCACAGTGACAGTACACACGCACAGCTAACCCCACAGTGACAGTACACACGCACCACTATCCCACAGTGACAGTACACACGCACCACTATCCCACAGTGACAGTACACACGCACCACTACCCCACAGTGACAGTACACACGCACCACTACCCCATAGTGACAGTACACACACACCGCTACCCCACAGTGACAGTACACACACACCACTACCCCACAGTGACAGTACACACACACTGCTACCCCACAGTGACAGTACACACACCACTACCCCACAGTGACAGTACAAACACACCACTACCCCACAGTGACAGTACACACGCACCACTATCCCACAGTGACAGTACACACGCACCTCTACCCCACAGTGACAGTACACACACACCACTACCCCACAGTGACAGTACACACACACCACTACCCCACAGTGACAGTACACACGCACCGCTACCCCACAGTGACAGTACACACGCACCACTATCCCACAGTGACAGTACACACGCACCGCTAACCCCACAGTGACAGTACACACGCACCCCTATCCCACAGTGACAGTACACACGCACCACTATCCCACAGTGACAGTACACACGCACCACTACCCCACAGTGACAGTACACACGCACCACTACCCCACAGTGACAGTACACACACACCGCTACCCCACAGTGACAGTACACACGCACCGCTACCCCACAGTGACAGTACACACGCACCACTATCCCACAGTGACAGTACACACGCACCTCTACCCCACAGTGACAGTACACACACACCACTATCCCATAGTGACAGTACACACGCACCGCTATCCCACAGTGACAGTACACACGCACCGCTATCCCACAGTGACAGTACACACGCACCGCTATCCCACAGTGACAGTACACACGCACCACTACCCCACAGTGACAGTACACACGCACCACTATCCCATAGTGACAGTACACACGCACCGCTATCCCACAGTGACAGTACACACGCACCGCTATCCCACAGTGACAGTACACACGCACCGCTATCCCACAGTGACAGTACACACGCACCGCTGCCCCACAGTGACAGTACACACACACCACTACCCCACAGTGACAGTACACACACACTGCTACCCCACAGTGACAGTACACACACCACTACCCCACAGTGACAGTACACACACACCACTACCCCACAGTGACAGTACACACACACCACTACCCCACAGTGACAGTACACACACACTGCTACCCCACAGTGACAGTACACACACCACTACCCCACAGTGACAGTACACACGCACCGCTACCCCACAGTGACAGTACACACACACCACTACTCCACAGTGACAGTACACACACACTGCTACCCCACAGTGACAGTACACACACACCGCTATCCCACAGTGACAGTACACACACACCACTACCCCACAGTGACAGTACACACGCACCGCTACCCCACAGTGACAGTACACACGCACCACTATCCCACAGTGACAGTACACACGCACCTCTACCCCACAGTGACAGTACACACACACCACTACCCCACAGTGACAGTACACAAACACCACTACCCCACAGTGACAGTACACACGCACCGCTACCCCACAGTGACAGTACACACGCACCACTATCCCACAGTGACAGTACACACGCACCGCTAACCCCACAGTGACAGTACACACGCACCACTATCCCACAGTGACAGTACACACGCACCTCTACCCCACAGTGACAGTACACACACACCACTATCCCATAGTGACAGTACACACGCACCGCTATCCCACAGTGACAGTACACACGCACCGCTATCCCACAGTGACAGTACACACGTACCGCTATCCCACAGTGACAGTACACACGCACCGCTGCCCCACAGTGACAGTACACACACACCACTACCCCACAGTGACAGTACACACACACTGCTACCCCACAGTGACAGTACACACACCACTACCCCACAGTGACAGTACACACACACCACTACCCCACAGTGACAGTACACACACACCACTACCCCACAGTGACAGTACACACACACCACTACCCCACAGTGACAGTACACACACACTGCTACCCCACAGTGACAGTACACACACCACTACCCCACAGTGACAGTACACACGCACCGCTACCCCACAGTGACAGTACACACACACCACTACTCCACAGTGACAGTACACACACACTGCTACCCCACAGTGACAGTACACACACACCGCTATCCCACAGTGACAGTACACACACACCACTACCCCACAGTGACAGTACACACGCACCGCTACCCCACAGTGACAGTACACACGCACCACTATCCCACAGTGACAGTACACACGCACCTCTACCCCACAGTGACAGTACACACACACCACTACCCCACAGTGACAGTACACACACACCACTACCCCACAGTGACAGTACACACGCACCGCTACCCCACAGTGACAGTACACACGCACCACTATCCCACAGTGACAGTACACACGCACCGCTAACCCCACAGTGACAGTACACACGCACCCCTATCCCACAGTGACAGTACACACGCACCACTATCCCACAGTGACAGTACACACGCACCACTACCCCACAGTGACAGTACACACGCACCACTACCCCACAGTGACAGTACACACACACCGCTACCCCACAGTGACAGTACACACGCACCGCTACCCCACAGTGACAGTACACACGCACCACTATCCCACAGTGACAGTACACACGCACCTCTACCACACAGTGACAGTACACACACACCACTACCCCACAGTGACAGTACACACGCACCGCTACCCCACAGTGACAGTACACACGCACCACTATCCCATAGTGACAGTACACACGCACCGCTATCCCACAGTGACAGTACACACGCACCGCTATCCCACAGTGACAGTACACACGCACCGCTATCCCACAGTGACAGTACACACGCACCGCTGCCCCACAGTGACAGTACACACACACCACTACCCCACAGTGACAGTACACACACACTGCTACCCCACAGTGACAGTACACACACCACTACCCCACAGTGACAGTACACACACACCACTACCCCACAGTGACAGTACACACACACCACTACCCCACAGTGACAGTACACACACACTGCTACCCCACAGTGACAGTACACACACCACTACCCCACAGTGACAGTACACACGCACCGCTACCCCACAGTGACAGTACACACGCACCACTACTCCACAGTGACAGTACACACACACTGCTACCCCACAGTGACAGTACACACACACCGCTATCCCACAGTGACAGTACACACACACCACTACCCCACAGTGACAGTACACACGCACCGCTACCCCACAGTGACAGTACACACGCACCACTATCCCACAGTGACAGTACACACGCACCTCTACCCCACAGTGACAGTACACACACACCACTACCCCACAGTGACAGTACACACACACCACTACCCCACAGTGACAGTACACACGCACCGCTACCCCACAGTGACAGTACACACGCACCACTATCCCACAGTGACAGTACACACGCACCGCTAACCCCACAGTGACAGTACACACGCACCACTATCCCACAGTGACAGTACACACGCACCTCTACCCCACAGTGACAGTACACACACACCACTACCCCACAGTGACAGTACACACACACCACTACCCCACAGTGACAGTACACACGCACCGCTACCCCACAGTGACAGTACACACGCACCACTATCCCACAGTGACAGTACACACGCACCGCTAACCCCACAGTGACAGTACACACGCACCACTATCCCACAGTGACAGTACACACGCACCACTATCCCACAGTGACAGTACACACGCACCACTACCCCACAGTGACAGTACACACGCACCACTACCCCACAGTGACAGTACACACGCACCACTACCCCACAGTGACAGTACACACACACCGCTACCCCACAGTGACAGTACACACGCACCGCTACCCCACAGTGACAGTACACACGCACCACTATCCCACAGTGACAGTACACACGCACCTCTACCCCACAGTGACAGTACACACACACCACTACCCCACAGTGACAGTACACACACACCACTACCCCACAGTGACAGTACACACGCACCGCTACCCCACAGTGACAGTACACACGCACCACTATCCCACAGTGACAGTACACACGCACCGCTAACCCCACAGTGACAGTACACACGCACCGCTACCCCACAGTGACAGTACACACGCACCACTATCCCACAGTGACAGTACACACGCACCTCTACCACACAGTGACAGTACACACACACCACTACCCCACAGTGACAGTACACACGCACCGCTACCCCACAGTGACAGTACACACGCACCACTATCCCATAGTGACAGTACACACGCACCGCTATCCCACAGTGACAGTACACACGCACCGCTATCCCACAGTGACAGTACACACGCACCGCTATCCCACAGTGACAGTACACACGCACCGCTGCCCCACAGTGACAGTACACACACACCACTACCCCACAGTGACAGTACACACACACTGCTACCCCACAGTGACAGTACACACACCACTACCCCACAGTGACAGTACACACACACCACTACCCCACAGTGACAGTACACACACACCACTACCCCACAGTGACAGTACACACACACTGCTACCCCACAGTGACAGTACACACACACCGCTATCCCACAGTGACAGTACACACACACCACTACCCCACAGTGACAGTACACACGCACCGCTACCCCACAGTGACAGTACACACGCACCACTATCCCACAGTGACAGTACACACGCACCTCTACCCCACAGTGACAGTACACACACACCACTACCCCACAGTGACAGTACACACACACCACTACCCCACAGTGACAGTACACACGCACCGCTACCCCACAGTGACAGTACACACGCACCACTATCCCACAGTGACAGTACACACGCACCGCTAACCCCACAGTGACAGTACACACGCACCACTATCCCACAGTGACAGTACACACGCACCTCTACCCCACAGTGACAGTACACACACACCACTACCCCACAGTGACAGTACACACACACCACTACCCCACAGTGACAGTACACACGCACCGCTACCCCACAGTGACAGTACACACGCACCACTATCCCACAGTGACAGTACACACGCACCGCTAACCCCACAGTGACAGTACACACGCACCACTATCCCACAGTGACAGTACACACGCACCACTATCCCACAGTGACAGTACACACGCACCACTACCCCACAGTGACAGTACACACGCACCACTACCCCACAGTGACAGTACACACGCACCACTACCCCACAGTGACAGTACACACACACCGCTACCCCACAGTGACAGTACACACGCACCGCTACCCCACAGTGACAGTACACACGCACCACTATCCCACAGTGACAGTACACACGCACCTCTACCCCACAGTGACAGTACACACACACCACTACCCCACAGTGACAGTACACACACACCACTACCCCACAGTGACAGTACACACGCACCGCTACCCCACAGTGACAGTACACACGCACCACTATCCCACAGTGACAGTACACACGCACCGCTAACCCCACAGTGACAGTACACACGCACCACTATCCCACAGTGACAGTACACACGCACCTCTACCCCACAGTGACAGTACACACACACCACTACCCCACAGTGACAGTACACACGCACCGCTACCCCACAGTGACAGTACACACGCACCACTATCTCACAGTGACAGTACACACGCACAGCTAACCCCACAGTGACAGTACACACGCACCACTATCCCACAGTGACAGTACACACGCACCACTATCCCACAGTGACAGTACACACGCACCACTACCCCACAGTGACAGTACACACGCACCACTACCCCATAGTGACAGTACACACACACCGCTACCCCACAGTGACAGTACACACACACCACTACCCCACAGTGACAGTACACACACACTGCTACCCCACAGTGACAGTACACACACCACTACCCCACAGTGACAGTACAAACACACCACTACCCCACAGTGACAGTACACACGCACCACTATCCCACAGTGACAGTACACACGCACCTCTACCCCACAGTGACAGTACACACACACCACTACCCCACAGTGACAGTACACACACACCACTACCCCACAGTGACAGTACACACGCACCGCTACCCCACAGTGACAGTACACACGCACCACTATCCCACAGTGACAGTACACACGCACCGCTAACCCCACAGTGACAGTACACACGCACCCCTATCCCACAGTGACAGTACACACGCACCACTATCCCACAGTGACAGTACACACGCACCACTACCCCACAGTGACAGTACACACGCACCACTACCCCACAGTGACAGTACACACACACCGCTACCCCACAGTGACAGTACACACGCACCGCTACCCCACAGTGACAGTACACACGCACCACTATCCCACAGTGACAGTACACACGCACCTCTACCCCACAGTGACAGTACACACACACCACTATCCCATAGTGACAGTACACACGCACCGCTATCCCACAGTGACAGTACACACGCACCGCTATCCCACAGTGACAGTACACACGCACCGCTATCCCACAGTGACAGTACACACGCACCACTACCCCACAGTGACAGTACACACGCACCACTATCCCATAGTGACAGTACACACGCACCGCTATCCCACAGTGACAGTACACACGCACCGCTATCCCACAGTGACAGTACACACGCACCGCTATCCCACAGTGACAGTACACACGCACCGCTGCCCCACAGTGACAGTACACACACACCACTACCCCACAGTGACAGTACACACACACTGCTACCCCACAGTGACAGTACACACACCACTACCCCACAGTGACAGTACACACACACCACTACCCCACAGTGACAGTACACACACACCACTACCCCACAGTGACAGTACACACACACTGCTACCCCACAGTGACAGTACACACACCACTACCCCACAGTGACAGTACACACGCACCGCTACCCCACAGTGACAGTACACACACACCACTACTCCACAGTGACAGTACACACACACTGCTACCCCACAGTGACAGTACACACACACCGCTATCCCACAGTGACAGTACACACACACCACTACCCCACAGTGACAGTACACACGCACCGCTACCCCACAGTGACAGTACACACGCACCACTATCCCACAGTGACAGTACACACGCACCTCTACCCCACAGTGACAGTACACACACACCACTACCCCACAGTGACAGTACACAAACACCACTACCCCACAGTGACAGTACACACGCACCGCTACCCCACAGTGACAGTACACACACACCGCTATCCCACAGTGACAGTACACACACACCACTACCCCACAGTGACAGTACACACGCACCGCTACCCCACAGTGACAGTACACACGCACCACTATCCCACAGTGACAGTACACACACACCACTACTCCACAGTGACAGTACACACACACTGCTACCCCACAGTGACAGTACACACACACCGCTATCCCACAGTGACAGTACACACACACCACTACCCCACAGTGACAGTACACACGCACCGCTACCCCACAGTGACAGTACACACGCACCACTATCCCACAGTGACAGTACACACGCACCTCTACCCCACAGTGACAGTACACACACACCACTACCCCACAGTGACAGTACACACACACCACTACCCCACAGTGACAGTACACACGCACCGCTACCCCACAGTGACAGTACACACGCACCACTATCCCACAGTGACAGTACACACGCACCGCTAACCCCACAGTGACAGTACACACGCACCACTATCCCACAGTGACAGTACACACGCACCACTACCCCACAGTGACAGTACACACGCACCACTACCCCACAGTGACAGTACACACGCACCACTACCCCACAGTGACAGTACACACACACCGCTACCCCACAGTGACAGTACACACGCACCGCTACCCCACAGTGACAGTACACACGCACCACTATCCCACAGTGACAGTACACACGCACCTCTACCCCACAGTGACAGTACACACACACCACTACCCCACAGTGACAGTACACACACACCACTACCCCACAGTGACAGTACACACGCACCGCTACCCCACAGTGACAGTACACATGCACCACTATCCCACAGTGACAGTACACACGCACCGCTAACCCCACAGTGACAGTACACACGCACCACTATCCCACAGTGACAGTACACACGCACCTCTACCCCACAGTGACAGTACACACACACCACTACCCCACAGTGACAGTACACACGCACCGCTACCCCACAGTGACAGTACACACGCACCACTATCTCACAGTGACAGTACGCACGCACCGCTAACCCCACAGTGACAGTACACACGCACCACTATCCCACAGTGACAGTACACACGCACCACTATCCCACAGTGACAGTACACACGCACCACTACCCCACAGTGACAGTACACACGCACCACTACCCCATAGTGACAGTACACACACACCGCTACCCCACAGTGACAGTACACACGCACCGCTACCCCACAGTGACAGTACACACGCACCACTATCCCACAGTGACAGTACACACGCACCTCTACCCCACAGTGACAGTACACACACACCACTACCCCACAGTGACAGTACACACACACCACTACCCCACAGTGACAGTACACACGCACCGCTACCCCACAGTGACAGTACACACGCACCACTATCCCACAGTGACAGTACACACGCACCGCTAACCCCACAGTGACAGTACACACGCACCACTATCCCACAGTGACAGTACACACGCACCTCTACCCCACAGTGACAGTACACACACACCACTACCCCACAGTGACAGTACACACGCACCGCTACCCCACAGTGACAGTACACACGCACCACTATCTCACAGTGACAGTACACACGCACAGCTAACCCCACAGTGACAGTACACACGCACCACTATCCCACAGTGACAGTACACACGCACCACTATCCCACAGTGACAGTACACACGCACCACTACCCCACAGTGACAGTACACACGCACCACTACCCCATAGTGACAGTACACACACACCGCTACCCCACAGTGACAGTACACACACACCACTACCCCACAGTGACAGTACACACACACTGCTACCCCACAGTGACAGTACACACACCACTACCCCACAGTGACAGTACAAACACACCACTACCCCACAGTGACAGTACACACGCACCACTATCCCACAGTGACAGTACACACGCACCTCTACCCCACAGTGACAGTACACACACACCACTACCCCACAGTGACAGTACACACACACCACTACCCCACAGTGACAGTACACACGCACCGCTACCCCACAGTGACAGTACACACGCACCACTATCCCACAGTGACAGTACACACGCACCGCTAACCCCACAGTGACAGTACACACGCACCCCTATCCCACAGTGACAGTACACACGCACCACTATCCCACAGTGACAGTACACACGCACCACTACCCCACAGTGACAGTACACACGCACCACTACCCCACAGTGACAGTACACACACACCGCTACCCCACAGTGACAGTACACACGCACCGCTACCCCACAGTGACAGTACACACGCACCACTATCCCACAGTGACAGTACACACGCACCTCTACCCCACAGTGACAGTACACACACACCACTATCCCATAGTGACAGTACACACGCACCGCTATCCCACAGTGACAGTACACACGCACCGCTATCCCACAGTGACAGTACACACGCACCGCTATCCCACAGTGACAGTACACACGCACCACTACCCCACAGTGACAGTACACACGCACCACTATCCCATAGTGACAGTACACACGCACCGCTATCCCACAGTGACAGTACACACGCACCGCTATCCCACAGTGACAGTACACACGCACCGCTATCCCACAGTGACAGTACACACGCACCGCTGCCCCACAGTGACAGTACACACACACCACTACCCCACAGTGACAGTACACACACACTGCTACCCCACAGTGACAGTACACACACACCACTACCCCACAGTGACAGTACACACACACTGCTACCCCACAGTGACAGTACACACACCACTACCCCACAGTGACAGTACACACGCACCGCTACCCCACAGTGACAGTACACACACACCACTACTCCACAGTGACAGTACACACACACTGCTACCCCACAGTGACAGTACACACACACCGCTATCCCACAGTGACAGTACACACACACCACTACCCCACAGTGACAGTACACACGCACCGCTACCCCACAGTGACAGTACACACGCACCACTATCCCACAGTGACAGTACACACGCACCTCTACCCCACAGTGACAGTACACACACACCACTACCCCACAGTGACAGTACACAAACACCACTACCCCACAGTGACAGTACACACGCACCGCTACCCCACAGTGACAGTACACACGCACCACTATCCCACAGTGACAGTACACACGCACCGCTAACCCCACAGTGACAGTACACACGCACCACTATCCCACAGTGACAGTACACACGCACCTCTACCCCACAGTGACAGTACACACACACCACTACCCCACAGTGACAGTACACACACACCACTACCCCACAGTGACAGTACACACGCACCGCTACCCCACAGTGACAGTACACACGCACCACTATCCCACAGTGACAGTACACACGCACCGCTAACCCCACAGTGACAGTACACACGCACCACTATCCCACAGTGACAGTACACACGCACCACTATCCCACAGTGACAGTACACACGCACCACTACCCCACAGTGACAGTACACACGCACCACTACCCCACAGTGACAGTACACACACACCGCTACCCCACAGTGACAGTACACACGCACCGCTACCCCACAGTGACAGTACACACGCACCACTATCCCACAGTGACAGTACACACGCACCTCTACCCCACAGTGACAGTACACACACACCACTACCCCACAGTGACAGTACACACACACCACTACCCCACAGTGACAGTACACACGCACCGCTACCCCACAGTGACAGTACACATGCACCACTATCCCACAGTGACAGTACACACGCACCGCTAACCCCACAGTGACAGTACACACGCACCACTATCCCACAGTGACAGTACACACGCACCTCTACCCCACAGTGACAGTACACACACACCACTACCCCACAGTGACAGTACACACGCACCGCTACCCCACAGTGACAGTACACACGCACCACTATCTCACAGTGACAGTACACACGCACCGCTAACCCCACAGTGACAGTACACACGCACCACTATCCCACAGTGACAGTACACACGCACCACTATCCCACAGTGACAGTACACACGCACCACTACCCCACAGTGACAGTACACACGCACCACTACCCCATAGTGACAGTACACACACACCGCTACCCCACAGTGACAGTACACACACACCACTACCCCACAGTGACAGTACACACACACTGCTACCCCACAGTGACAGTACACACACCACTACCCCACAGTGACAGTACAAACACACCACTACCCCACAGTGACAGTACAAACACACCACTACCCCACAGTGACAGTACACACACACCACTACCCCACAGTGACAGTACACACACACTGCTACCCCACAGTGACAGTACACACACCACTACCCCACAGTGACAGTACACACGCACCGCTACCCCACATTGACAGTACACACACACCACTACTCCACAGTGACAGTACACACACACTGCTACCCCACAGTGACAGTACACACACACCGCTATCCCACAGTGACAGTACACACACACCACTACCCCACAGTGACAGTACACACGCACCGCTACCCCACAGTGACAGTACACACGCACAACTATCCCACAGTGACAGTACACACGCACCTCTACCCCACAGTGACAGTACACACACACCACTACCCCACAGTGACAGTACACACACACCACTACCCCACAGTGACAGTACACACGCACCGCTACCCCACAGTGACAGTACACACGCACCACTATCCCACAGTGACAGTACACACGCACCGCTAACCCCACAGTGACAGTACACACGCACCACTATCCCACAGTGACAGTACACACGCACCTCTACCCCACAGTGACAGTACACACACACCACTACCCCACAGTGACAGTACACACACACCACTACCCCACAGTGACAGTACACACGCACCGCTACCCCACAGTGACAGTACACACGCACCACTATCCCACAGTGACAGTACACACGCACCGCTAACCCCACAGTGACAGTACACACGCAACTATCCCACAGTGACAGTACACACGCACCACTATCCCACAGTGACAGTACACACGCACCACTACCCCACAGTGACAGTACACACGCACCACTACCCCACAGTGACAGTACACACACACCGCTACCCCACAGTGACAGTACACACACACTGCTATCCCACAGTGACAGTACACACACACCACTACCCCACAGTGACAGTACACACGCACCACTATCCCATAGTGACAGTACACACGCACCGCTACCCCACAGTGACAGTACACACGCACCACTACCCCACAGTGACAGTACACACGCACCACTATCCCACAGTGACAGTACACACGCACCGCTACCCCACAGTGACCGTACACACGCACCACTATCCCACAGTGACAGTACACACACACCACTACCCCACAGTGACAGTACACACACACCACTACCCCACAGTGAAAGTAAACACGCACCACTATCCCACAGTGACAGTACACACACACACACCACTATCCCACAGTGACAGTTCACACACACCACTACCCCACAGTGACAGTACACACGCACCACTATCCCACAGTGAGAGTACACACGCACCGCTAACCCCACAGTGACAGTACACACGCACCACTATCCCACAGTGACAGTACACACGCACCTCTACCCCACAGTGACAGTACACACACACCACTACCCCACAGTGACAGTACACACACACCACTACCCCACAGTGACAGTACACACGCACCGCTACCCCACAGTGACAGTACACACGCACCACTATCCCACAGTGACAGTACACACGCACCGCTAACCCCACAGTGACAGTACACACGCACCACTATCCCACAGTGACAGTACACACGCACCACTATCCCACAGTGACAGTACACACGCACCACTACCCCACAGTGACAGTACACACGCACCACTACCCCACAGTGACAGTACACACACACCGCTACCCCACAGTGACAGTACACACGCACCGCTACCCCACAGTGACAGTACACACGCACCACTATCCCACAGTGACAGTACACACGCACCTCTACCCCACAGTGACAGTACACACACACCACTACCCCACAGTGACAGTACACACACACCACTACCCCACAGTGACAGTACACACGCACCGCTACCCCACAGTGACAGTACACACGCACCACTATCCCACAGTGACAGTACACACGCACCGCTAACCCCACAGTGACAGTACACACGCACCACTATCCCACAGTGACAGTACACACGCACCTCTACCCCACAGTGACAGTACACACACACCACTACCCCACAGTGACAGTACACACGTACCGCTACCCCACAGTGACAGTACACACGCACCACTATCTCACAGTGACAGTACACACGCACCGCTAACCCCACAGTGACAGTACACACGCACCACTATCCCACAGTGACAGTACACACGCACCACTATCCCACAGTGACAGTACACACGCACCACTACCCCACAGTGACAGTACACACGCACCACTACCCCATAGTGACAGTACACACACACCGCTACCCCACAGTGACAGTACACACACACCACTACCCCACAGTGACAGTACACACACACTGCTACCCCACAGTGACAGTACACACACCACTACCCCACAGTGACAGTACACACACACCACTACCCCACAGTGACAGTACACACACACCACTACCCCACAGTGACAGTACACACACACTGCTACCCCACAGTGACAGTACACACACCACTACCCCACAGTGACAGTACACACGCACCGCTACCCCACATTGACAGTACACACACACCACTACTCCACAGTGACAGTACACACACACTGCTACCCCACAGTGACAGTACACACACACCGCTATCCCACAGTGACAGTACACACACACCACTACCCCACAGTGACAGTACACACGCACCGCTACCCCACAGTGACAGTACACACGCACCACTATCCCACAGTGACAGTACACACGCACCTCTACCCCACAGTGACAGTACACACACACCACTACCCCACAGTGACAGTACACACACACCACTACCCCACAGTGACAGTACACACGCACCGCTACCCCACAGTGACAGTACACACGCACCACTATCCCACAGTGACAGTACACACGCACCGCTAACCCCACAGTGACAGTACACACGCACCACTATCCCACAGTGACAGTACACACGCACCTCTACCCCACAGTGACAGTACACACACACCACTACCCCACAGTGACAGTACACACACACCACTACCCCACAGTGACAGTACACAGGCACCGCTACCCCACAGTGACAGTACACACGCACCACTATCCCACAGTGACAGTACACACGCACCGCTAACCCCACAGTGACAGTACACACGCAACTTTCCCACAGTGACAGTACACACGCACCACTATCCCACAGTGACAGTACACACGCACCACTACCCCACAGTGACAGTACACACGCACCACTACCCCACAGTGACAGTACACACACACCGCTACCCCACAGTGACAGTACACACACACTGCTATCCCACAGTGACAGTACACACACACCACTACCCCACAGTGACAGTACACACGCACCACTATCCCATAGTGACAGTACACACGCACCGCTACCCCACAGTGACAGTACACACGCACCACTACCCCACAGTGACAGTACACACGCACCACTATCCCACAGTGACAGTACACACGCACCGCTACCCCACAGTGACAGTACACACGCACCACTATCCCACAGTGACAGTACACACACACCACTACCCCACAGTGACAGTACACACACACCACTACCCCACAGTGAAAGTAAACACGCACCACTATCCCACAGTGACAGTACACACACACACACCACTATCCCACAGTGACAGTTCACACACACCACTACCCCACAGTGACAGTACACACACACCACTACCCCACAGTGACAGTACACACACCACTACCCCACAGTGACAGTACACACACACCACTACCCCACAGTGACAGTACACACACACCACTACCCCACAGTGACAGTACACACACACTGCTACCCCACAGTGACAGTACACACACCACTACCCCACAGTGACAGTACACACGCACCGCTACCCCACAGTGACAGTACACACACCACTACTCCACAGTGACAGTACACACACACTGCTACCCCACAGTGACAGTACACACACACCGCTATCCCACAGTGACAGTACACACACACCACTACCCCACAGTGACAGTACACACGCACCGCTACCCCACAGTGACAGTACACACGCACCACTATCCCACAGTGACAGTACACACGCACCTCTACCCCACAGTGACAGTACACACACACCACTACCCCACAGTGACAGTACACACACACCACTACCCCACAGTGACAGTACACACGCACCGCTACCCCACAGTGACAGTACACACGCACCACTATCCCACAGTGACAGTACACACGCACCGCTAACCCCACAGTGACAGTACACACGCACCACTATCCCACAGTGACAGTACACACGCACCTCTACCCCACAGTGACAGTACACACACACCACTACCCCACAGTGACAGTACACACACACCACTACCCCACAGTGACAGTACACACGCACCGCTACCCCACAGTGACAGTACACACGCACCACTATCCCACAGTGACAGTACACATGCACCGCTAACCCCACAGTGACAGTACACACGCACCACTATCCCACAGTGACAGTACACACGCACCACTATCCCACAGTGACAGTACACACGCACCACTACCCCACAGTGACAGTACACACGCACCACTACCCCACAGTGACAGTACACACACACCGCTACCCCACAGTGACAGTACACACACACTGCTATCCCACAGTGACAGTACACACACACCACTACCCCACAGTGACAGTACACACGCACCACTATCCCATAGTGACAGTACACACGCACCGCTACCCCACAGTGACAGTACACACGCACCACTACCCCACAGTGACAGTACACACGCACCACTACCCCACAGTGACAGTACACACGCACCGCTATCCCACAGTGACAGTACACACGCACCGCTATCCCACAGTGACACTACACACGCACCGCTAACCCCACAGTGACAGTTCACACGCACCACTATCCCACAGTGACAGTACACACACACTGCTATCCCACAGTGACAGTACACACACACCACTACCCCACAGTGACAGTACACACGCACCGCTACCCCACAGTGACAGTACACACACACCACTACCCCACAGTGACAGTACACACACACACACCACTATCCCACAGTGACAGTACACACGCACCACTACCCCACAGTGACAGTACACACGCACCGCTACCCCACAGTGACAGTACACACGCACCACTACCCCACAATGACAGTACACACACACACACCACTATCCCACAGTGACAGTACACACGCACCACTACCCCACAGTGACAGTACACACGCACCACTACCCCACAGTGACAGTACACACGCACCACTATCCCACAATGACAGTACACACACACACACCACTATCCCACAGTGACAGTACACACGCACCACTACCCCACAGTGACAGTACACACGCACCGCTACCCCACAGTGACAGTACACACGCACCACTATCCCACAGTGACAGTACACACACACACACCACTATCCCACAGTGACAGTACACACGCACCACTACCCCACAGTGACAGTACACACGCACCACTACCCCACAATGACAGTACACACACACACACCACTATCCCACAGTGACAGTACACACGCACCACTACCCCACAGTGACAGTACACACACACACACCACTACCCCACAGTGACAGTACACACGCACCACTACCCCACAGTGACAGTACACACGCACCACTACCCCACAATGACAGTACACACACACACACCACTATCCCACAGTGACAGTACACACGCACCACTACCCCACAGTGACAGTACACACGCACCGCTACCCCACAGTGACAGTACACACGCACCACTATCCCACAGTGACAGTACACACACACACACCACTATCCCACAGTGACAGTACACACGCACCACTACCCAACAGTGACAGTACACACACACACACCACTATCCCACAGTGACAGTACACACGCACCACTACCCCACAGTGACAGTACACACACACCACTACCCCACAGTGACAGTACACACGCACCACTACCCCACAGTGACAGTACACACGCACCACTATCCCACAGTGACAGTACACACGCACCACTATCCCACAGTGACAGTACACACACACCGCTACCCCACAGTGACAGTACACACGCACCACTATCCCACAGTAACAGTACACACACACCACTACCCCACAGTGACAGTACACACGCACCACTACCCCACAGTGACAGTACACACGCACCACTATCCCACAGTTACAGTACACACGCACCGCTACCCCACAGTGACAGTACACACGCACCACTATCCCACAGTGACAGTACACACACACCACTACCCCACAGTGACAGTACACACACACCACAACCCCACAGTGACAGTAAACACGCACCACTATCCCACAGTGACAGTACACACACACACACCACTATCCCACAGTGACAGTTCACACACACCACTATCCCACAGTGACAGTACACACGCACCGCTACCCCACAGTGACAGTACACACACCACTACCCCACAGTGACTGTACACACGCACCGCTACCCCACAGTGACAGTACACACGCACCACTATCCCACAGTGACAGTACACACGCACCGCTACCCCACAGTGACAGTACACACACCACTACCCCACAGTGACAGTACACACGCACCGCTACCCCACAGTGACAGTACACACGCACCACTATCCCACAGTGACAGTACACACACCACTACCCCACAGTGACAGTACACACGCACCACTACCCCACAGTGACAGTAAACACGCACCACTATCCCACAGTGACAGTTCACACACACCACTACCCCACATTGACAGTACACACACACACCGCTACCCCACAGTGACAGTACACACACACCACTACCCCGCAGTGACAGTACACACACACCACAACCCCACAGTGACAGTACACACGCACCGCTATCCCACAGTGACAGTACACACACACCACTACCCCACAGTGACAGTACACACACACCACTACCCCACAGTGACAGTACACACACACCGCTATCCCACAGTGACAGTACACACACACCACTACCCCACAGCGACAGTACACACGCACCGCTACCTCACAGCGACAGTACACACGCACCGCTATCCCACAGCGACAGTACACACGCACCGCTATCCCACAGCGACAGTACACACGCACCGCTATCCCACAGCGACAGTACACACGCACCGCTATCCCACAGCGACAGTACACACGCACCGCTATCCCACAGTGACAGTACACACGCACCGCTACCCCACAGTGACAGTACACACGCACCGCTATCCCCACAGTGACAGTACACACGCACCGCTATCCCCACAGTGACAGTACACACGCACCGCTGCCCCACAGTGACAATACAAACACACCGCTACCCCACAGTGACAGTACACACACCGCTAACCCCACAGTGACAGTACACACACCACTTCCCCACAGTGACAGTACACGCACCGCTACCCCACAGCGACAGTACACACGCACCGCTACCTCACAGCGACAGTACACACGCACCGCTACCCCACAGTGACAGTACACACACACCACTACCCCACAGTGACAGTACACACGCACCGCTATCCCACAGCGACAGTACACACGCACCGCTATCCCACAGTGACAGTACACACGCACCGCTATCCCACAGTGTCAGTACACACGCACCGCTACCCCACAGTGACAGTACACACGCACCGCTATCCCACAGCGACAGTACACACGCACCGCTATCCCACAGTGACAGTACACACGCACCGCTATCCCACAGTGTCAGTACACACGCACCGCTACCCCACAGTGACAGTACACACGCACCGCTATCCCCACAGTGACAGTACACACGCACCGCTATCCCCACAGTGACAGTACACACACACCACTACCCCACAGTGACAGTACACACGCACCGCTATCCCCACAGTGACAGTACACACGCACCGCTATCCCCACAGTGACAGTACACACGCACTGCTGCCCCACAGAGAGAGAGAGAGAGAGAGAGAGAGAGAGAGAGAGAGAGAGAGAGAGAGAGAGAGAGAGACGCGTGAGCCACGCGAGCCACGCGTGAGCCCTTAGCCAGAGGGATTTCACCAAAGACTACTTCAACTAAAGTAAGGATTATTCACTTGTTTACTGAACGCTTAAAGTACCCTTATGGTTTGGTTCTGGTTTAGCCAGCCAGCCTGCTAGATAGGTCTGCTGTGTTATTAACGGCCTAGCGGGCCTACCGCGTGGTTTGCCGACCCCACCATACAAACTTAGACGACACAGTTTTTTGTGGAAGTAAAAATGGTCACAGCTTTATTGTTTAACAATACTATCAAATAACTGTCAGCCATAAACTTACACTGGCGACACAGTTTATTACACTGCGGCCAGATCCGCAAGCCGGGAGATTTCCCGGCTTGCTAGTGGCCGCCCCTCGGCGTGCCGCGCGTCATAGACGCGCGGTCACGCGTCTTCGGGAGCGTGCGCCCCCTGCACGCGCGTCCAGGGGCTCCCCGAGGGAGCCCTGGTGTCCCGCGATCGCGGGACAGCGGCAGGGGGTTCCGGGGGACCCGGCGGACCCGGCAGCGGTAGGGAGAGCGCCCCGATCGGAGGGCGCTCTTCCGCTGCTTCGGCGCGCGCCCGTCACTCTCGGGCGCGCGCCAGGCTACTGCTGCGGCACAGAACGGGCAAATGCTCGAATAAACTGTGCCGCAGCAGTAGTCCTTTGTCGTCCCTATTCTCGGTATCTTCCGGCAGGAGGAGCTATTCTATTCTACCTATTCTCGGTATCTTCCGGCGGGAGGAGCCCTCCTCCGCCCGCCCTATTCTACCGTCAACCCGGGAGACACACTCGCCTGCGTCGGCGCCTCCAGCCCGCACGATCTTTTCAGGGGGACCGTTACCTGGCGGCCCATCCGCATCGGGTGGAGCCCCATTTCGGGTATTTACGGTGTCCCTACGATGACTGGCCTGACAGTTCCGCCACCCGGAGGACCCATTAAGGCCACTTACTGGGGCCTCACCCCACACACCAAGCTGTGACCCTAAACCCTGGCTGCTGATCGCTCGCAAAGCCGTACGCATGTTATTAATAAAATATCCAGGCCCTCGTCTGTTAGGTGCACCCCGTCCTTCCTGTGCCAGCTGCGCCCCCTGTCTTCGAATTCCCCATGCTTCACCGTCAGCCCCCCACAAGAGAGGATGAAATTACGGATGTCTCTGTTAACTTCTCGCCTTGCCTTCTCTATGCCCACCCAACTGCGTGCCCCCCTCCATACCAGCCGGGGTATAATCTCTGACCAAATAATGACTGTGTCGCCCCAGAGGGCTTTAAGTCTGGCGCAGTCAGCGTGTATCTGGAGGATTAAGTCTAAAGACTTGGTCGTTCCCGCCCAGGTGGATCATTATCACGTGGGGCTTCCTGCCGTAAACTGCTAGCGCGCTTGTGGTGGTCGGCACCAAGTCTCTCCAGCACATTCCTCTCTTACCCAGCCATCGTATTTTCATGCTCTCCTGTGGGATTCCCAGCTGCAGACCCAGCGCACTCGCCGCCCGCTCCCGGGCCCAGAACATGAAAGAATGACCGATCAGCCAGACTTCCCGCGCTGCGCCTGCATCGCCCACTGTGAAGACAGAAAACCGCACGATCATCTAATTACCCCCTTGCTTGGACCTAATGTACCCTTTGTAGGCGTTTGACTTCCACCGCCCCAATTCCTTAATCTGTGCTATAGGCAGCCCCCGCTCGGAGGCTACCGTTGCCGCCCCGATTCGAAACGAGTGGGTCCCGAAATTGGTGGCATCTATGTCTCCTGCCTCCAGGCAACGCTTAAAGATCCTGTTGAACTGAAACTTTGTTAGGGGAGATGAATCTTTTTGTGACAGGAAAACCTCGCCCCCTTGCGATCGCTGCCTGGCGTAGCGCTTTGCCGCCCTCACCGGGCACACCTTCCTATTCTCGTGCCGTCTCAGGTGCACCCAGGCCCCTTTCCCTGCCTGGTCAGTTTTTGACCTGTGTATGCGGCATGCCACCGTCTCCTCCCCTATAATCACGTTTCCCAGCAACAGGCCAGGGTCCCTGCTAGTTTTTGACGCTGCTACCAGTTCCCCTACTCTAAAGGCTCCAAAAAAGGCAAAAGTGAAAGCCGCTTTAAATAAATTTATTTCGAACGGTCCTGCGCATACTGACTCTGCTGCCTTGTTCAAGCTCTGTAACCTCTCCACCGTTACCGGCTCACTCTTATCTCCGCGCTTGCGCTCCCCTCTGCCCCACCCAATCAGTATCCGCCTGAGGAGGAAATCCTTGGTGATGTCTGTCTGTCCCCCCAACTTCAGGAAAAAGGCGATACCCGCTAGCGTACCGCCCGCCTTAGCCCGTGACATGCCCGCCCGCTTCTGGGTAAGTAAGAAATTGATTAGCTGGTGGGTTCTGCTAACCTTACCACTCCCCTTGGAGGCCTTCCTGAAACTGCGCCATTGCCGCCATGCGTTGTTATACGTCTTCCACGTGCGGGGGGCTAGCGATTGCTGCACCAAGGCCATCACTCCCTCCGCCCTTGCTGGTACAGATAATTGGGGCAGGTCAGACCTCTTTCCTGCGTGTCTGGGGCTGCCGCCTAAATGCCGGCCAGTTAAAGCGGGATAGCGCGTCTGCGATTACATTAAGCTTCCCGGGGATGTGCTTTGCCTTAAAGTTTATGTTCCCCAGCATGCACTGCAGGACCAGCCTGCGCAACAACCTTATCACTGGTGGTGACGTAGCCGATAGGCCGTTCACCGCGTCCACTACCTCCAAATTGTCTGACCAGAATATTATATGTTTGTTCGCTAACTCCTTGCTCCATAGCTCTACCGCTACTACCATGGGGAACAACTCCAGGAAAGCCATGTTCTTAGTTAGCCCCGTCCCACCCAGTCAGCTGGCCATGGACCCGCACACCACTCCCCTCTAAAGTATGCCCCGAACCCGTGCCCCCATGACGCGTCAGTGAATAATTGCAGGGCGTCGCTGGTCTCGCCGTCCGTAACCCACAGCCTTCTCCCATTAAACTCCCTGAGAAAAAACCCCCATACCTCCAGGTCTGCCCTAAGCTCCTTGGTGATTCGGATATGGTATTGGGGCTTTTTTACCCCCGCCGTGGCCCTTTCCAACCTGCGGTTAAATATCCTGCCCATGGGGATTACTCTGCAGGTGAAGTTTAGCAGACCCAGCAGTGACTGCATTTGTTTCTGGGTCACCTTCCTGGCCGACCTGACCTAGGCTCATTCTAAGCTTCCTGACCTTGTCTGCGGGTAAGCGTGATTCCCTCGCCAGCGTGTCAATCTCTATGCCGAGGAATGACAGGATTTCTGTTGGGCCCTCGGTTTTCTCTTCTGCTATGGGAACCCCCAATTCCCTCATGATCCCCTTAGTACTCTCCAGCAAACTGTTGCACTGCAGTGAACCCGGGGGACCCACCAGCAGGAAGTCATCCAGATAGTGCGCCACTGTGCTAGTCCCCGTCTTACTGACTATGCACCAGTGCAAGAAAATACTAAACGCCTCAAAGTAGGCGCATGAAATGGCGCAACCCATGGGGAGACATTTATCAATGTAATACGCGCCCTCAAATTTACACCCTGTGAATCTGAAGCTGCTGGGGGCTAAAGGTAACAGCCGGAAGGCTGATTCTATGTCAATTTTTGCCAATAGTGCTCCCTCCCCACATGTTTTAATTATCCCTATGGCGGTGTCAAATGATTGGTATTGTACCCGGCATAGCTCCGGGTCTATAGCATCATTCACAGACCCCCCCCCCCCTTGGGTATGACAGGTGTTGTATTAGCCTGAATTTGCCCGGGTCCTTTTTTGGCACTACACCCAGCGGGGAAATAATTATCTGGGCGATAGGCGGGGATGCGAATGGGCCCGCCATACGCCCCAATTTTATCTCTTTCCCTATTTTTCCTTTAACTATGTGTCTGTGCATTGTAGCGGATTTCAAGTTCCGGCTAACACCCCTAGCTTGTACCACCCCCCCCCCCCCCACTGGTATGTGAAACCCCTTTCTAAACCCCCCTTCAAGGAACCTTGCTTTTTCCCGGTCGGGGTACCCCCTTAACCAATAGCTTAGCCTGCTATGGCTGACCGGTGTTGGGGCCTGTGTTAGGTGCCTCCCTTCCTCTAGCCTGGCTGCGGTTGCCCCGGGCTTTGAAGCATTTCTTAACGGGGTGGCTACCCCCGCACTGGCTACACACATGCTTGTACTTGCAACTCTCCCAACTCTGTGAGCCACAAGCGAACAAGATTAATGGAAGCTGCCTACCCGCGACGGGTTTAAATAGCCCTCCTCCCCTCCCCTCCCCTTGCTGCGCCCGCAACTCCACGCCGCCTCGTGGTGCGGGGGAGGGCAGGAGGCAGCTAATCCCTGCAAACCCTGGAGGTCACGGCGGCCATTATGAGGGCGCCGGGCCCATTTTGGATCCTCTGCCCTTTTTTAGTCAGTTTTTCTCCCAAAGTGGAGCAGGATTTATTTTGTTAAAGAGACAGTGTACCCGCATGTTATGTTACTGTGGAGAAATAAAGCCACTGAACGTTTTTATTTATCCTGAAACTATACGTGTGGACTGTTCCCTGACCTCGGCTACAGGCCGTCCTGCCACACACACACCCACACACAAACACACACAAATACCCCCACTGTGGCCGTATACACACACACGCCTCTACCCCCACAGTGACAGTACACACACACACACCTCTACCCCCACAGTGACAGTACACACACACACACACATCTCTACGCCAACAGTGACAGAACACACACACCTCTACCCCCACAGTGACAGTACTCACAAACGCACACACATGCACACACACACGTCTACCCCCATATTGACAGAACACACACACACCTCTACCCCCACAGTGGCAGTACACACACACCTCTACCCTCACAGTGGCAGTACACTCACACACACACCTCTACCCCCACAGTGGCAGTACACACACACCTCTACCCTCACAGTGGCAGTACACTCACACACACACCTCTACCCCCACAGTGACAGTACATACACACACACACACACACACACACACACACACACACACACACACACCCCTCAACCCCCACAGTGGCAATACACACACACCTCTACCCCCACTGTGGCAGTACACACACACACCTCTACCCCCACTGTGGCAGTACACCCACACCCACACACAAACACACCTCTACCCCCACTGTGGCAGTACACGCGCACACACACACAATTCTACCTCCACAGTGACAGTACACACACACACACACCTCTACCCCCACAGTGGCAGTACACACACACACACCTCTACCCCCACAGTGACAGTACACACACACACCTCTACCCCCACTGTGGCAGTACACACACACACACCTCTACTCCCACAGTGGCAGTACACACACCCACACACAAACACACCTCTACCCCCACTGTGGCAGTACACGCGCACACACACACAATTCTACCTCCACAGTGACAGTACACACACACACACACACCTCTACCCCCACAGTGGCAGTACACACACACACACACACACACACACCTCTACCCCCACAGTTAGGGTGACCATTCGTACCGGTTTTACCGGTACAGTCCCGGTTTTTGAGGCCTGTACCGGTTTAAGCCTGTCCCGGTTTTTGTCCCGGTTTTTTTCCCTGGTCCCGGTATTGCGGTTCAGCGGCGGTAAGTATTTTTTATGTTTGCGTGAGAATGCTGCCGGGGGGACTGAATGATGGAGAATGCCGGGGGCGGGACTTAGAATGCCGGCCGGCCCGCAGGGGATTGGTTGCAGGCAGGTCAGAGGAAGCCGGGGGCGGGACTTCCGCTTTGTGCAGAGCACACGTGTCTTCCCGGCTTCCTCTGTGCGCGTGAGTGTCCCCTTCTGTCCCGAGTCCCAGCCAGGGGGGGGTAATAAGAGGTGGTAGCGGTGGTGCGCCTGCCTTTGTACCACCTTGTACCTTTGCCCCCCCCCCGGCGCTCCCAGCATTGCCCATCCTGGCTCTCCCAGCATTGCCCCCCCCCCCGGCGCTCCCAGCATTGCCCCCCCCCGGCACTCCCAGCATTGCCCCCCCCCGGCGCTCCCAGCATTGCCCCCCCCGGCGCTCCCAGCATTGCCCCCCCCGGCGCTCCCACCGTTGCCCCCCCCCCCGGCGCTCCCACTTTTGCCCCCCCGGCGCTCCCACCGTTGCCCCCCAGGCGCCACCACCATTGCCCCCCCGGCGCTCCCACCGTTGCCCCCCCGGCGCTCTCAGCTTTGCCCACCCGGCGCTCCCAGCTTTGCCCCCCGGCGCTCACTTCCCCCCGTCCCCTTGGTGTGGGAGATGGGCTCGGGGGCGGGCAGTGGTTGCTGCGCGGTCGCGGGCGGTGCAGGGGCTGGCGGGCGGTGCAGGGGGAGGCGGGGTGTATCAGTGTGTGCATCAGTGTGTGCATCAGTGTGTGCATCAGTGTGTGCATCAGTGTGTGTGTGTATGTGTATCAGTGTGTGTATATGTATCAGTGTGTGTGTGTATGTGTATGTGTATCAGTGTGTATCAGTGTGTATGTGTATGTGTATCAGTGTGTGTATGTGTGTGTGTATGTGTGTGTATCAGTGTGTGTGTATCAGTGTGTGTATATGTATCAGTGTGTGTGTGTGTATGTGTATGTGTATCAGTGTGTATCAGTGTGTATGTGTATGTGTATCAGTGTGTGTGTGTATGTGTGTGTGTATCAGTGTGTGTGTGTGTGTATGTGTGTGTGTATCAGTGTGTGTGTGTATGTGTGTGTGTATCAGTGGGTGTGTGTGTGTATCAGTGGGTGTATGTATGTGTATCAGTGTGTGTATCAGTGTGTGTATCAGTGGGGGGGTGTTGTGTGTGTATCAGTGGGTGTGTGTGTATCAGTGGGTGTGTGTGTATCAGTGGGTGTGTGTGTATCAGTGGGTGGGTGTGTATCAGTGTGTGTGTGTGTATCAGTGGGTGTGTGTGTATCAGTGGGTGTGTGTGTATCAGTGTGTGTGTGTATCAGTGTGTGTGTGTGTGTGTGTGTGTGTGTGTGTGTGTGTGTGTGTGTGTGTGTGTGTGTGTGTGTGTGTGTGTGTGTGTGTGTGTATCAGTGGGTGTGTGTGTATCAGTGGGTGTGTGTGTATCAGTGGGTGTGTGTGTATCAGTGTGTGTGTGTGTGTGTGTGTGTATCAGTGTGTGTGTGTGTGTGTGTGTGTGTGTGTGTGTGTGTGTGTGTGTGTGTGTGTGTGTGTGTGTGTGTGTGTGTGTGTGTGTGTGTGTGTGATCAGTGTGTGTGTGTGTATCAGTGTGTGTGTGTATCAGTGTGTGTGTGTGTATCAGTATATCAGTGTGTGTGTGTATCAGTGTGTGTGTATCAGTGTGTGTGTGTGTGTGTGTGTGTGTGTGTGTGTGTGTGTGTGTGTGTATCAGTGTGTGTGTGTGTGTGTGTGTGTGTGTGTGTGTGTGTGTGTGTGTGTGTGTGTGTGTGTGTGTGTGTGTGTGTATCAGTGGGTGTGTGTATCAGTGGGTGTGTGTGTATCAGCGGGTGTGTGTGTATCAGTGGGTGTGTGTGTATCAGTGGGTGTGTGTGTATCAGTGTGTGTGTGTGTGTGTGTATCAGTGTGTGTGTGTGTGTGTGTGTATCAGTGTGTGTGTGTATCAGTGTGTGTGTGTGTGTGTGTATCAGTGTGTGTGTGTGTGTGTATCAGTGTGTGTGTGTATCAGTGTGTGTGTGTGTGTGTGTATCAGTGTGTGTGTATCAGTGGGTGGGTGTGTGGGTGTATCAGTGGGTGGGTGTGTGGGTGTATCAGTGGGTGTGTGTGTGGGTGTGTGTGTTTTTGTGTGTATCAGTGGGGTGTGTGTGGGTGTGTGTGTATCAGTGGGGGTGTGTGTGTGTATCAGTGGGTGTGTGTGTGTGTATCAGTGGGGGTGTGTGTGTATCAGTGGGTGTGTGTGTGTGTGTGTGTGTGTGTGTGTGTGTGTGTGTGTGTGTGTGTATCAGTGTGTGGGGGGGTGTATCAGTGTGGGGGGGTGTGTATCAGTGGGGGTGTGGGGGTGTATCAGTGGGGGGGTGTGTGTGTGTATCAGTGGGGGGGTGTGTGTGTGTATCAGTGGGGGTGTGTGTGTGTGTATCAGTGGGGGGGGGTGTATCAGTATCAGTGTGTGTGTGTGTGTGTGTGTGTGTGTTTGTGTGTATCAGTATCAGTGTGTGTGTGTGTGTGTGTGTGTGTGTGTATCAGTATCAGTGTGTGTGTGTGTGTATCAGTGTGTGTGTGTATCAGTGGGGGGGGTGTGCATCAGTGTGTGTGTGTATCAGTGTGTATCAATGTGTGTGTCAGTGGGTGTGTGTCTCTCTCCCTCCCTCTTTCCCTCCCTCTCCCCCACCCTGTCTCCCTCCTTCCCTCCCACCCTGTCTCCCACCCTGTCTCCCACCCTGTCTCCCACCCTGTCTCCCAACCTGTATCCCACCCTGTCTCCCACCATGTCTCCCACCCTGTCTCCCTGTCTCCCTGTCTCCCTGTCTCCCTGTCTCCCTGTCTCCCTGTCTCACCCTCCCTGTCTCCCTGTCTCACCCTCCCTGTCTCCCTGTCTCACCCTCCCTGTCTCCCTGTCTCACCCTCCCTATCTCCCTGTCTCACCCCTCCCTGTCTCCCTGTCTCACCCTCCCTGTCTCCCTGTCTCACCCTCCCTGTTTCCCTGTCTCACCCTGTCTCACCCTCCCTGTCTCACCCTGTCTCACCCTCCCTGTCTCCCTGTCTCACCCTGTCTCACCCTCCCTGTCTCCCTGTCTCACCCTGTCTCACCCTCCCTGTCTCCCTGTCTCACCCTCCCTGTCTCACCCTGTCTCACCCTCCGTCTCACCCTGTCTCACCCTCCCTGTCTCACCCTGTCTCACCCTCCCTGTCTCACCCTGTCTCACCCTCCCTGTCTCACCCTGTCTCCACCCTCCCTGTCTCACCCTCCCTCCCTCCCTCCCTCCCTGTCTCACCCTCCCTCCCTCCCTCCCTGTCTCACCCTCCCTCCCTGTCTCACCCTCCCTCCCTCCCTCCCTGTCTCACCCTCCCTCCCTCCCCTCCCTGTCTCACCCTCCCTCCCTCCCTGTCTCACCCTCCCTCCCTCCCTGTCTCACCCTCCCTCCCTCCCTGTCTCACCCTCCCTCCCTCCCTCCCTGTCTCACCCTCCCTCCCTCCCTGTCTCACCCTCCCTCCCTCCCTCCCTGTCTCACCCTCCCTCCCTGTCTCACCCTCCCTCCCTCCCTGTCTCACCCTTCCTCCCTCCCTGTCTCACCCTCCCTCCCTGTCTCACCCTCCCTCCCTCCCTCCCTGTCTCACCCTCCCTCCCTCCCTCCCTGTCACCCTCCCTGTCACCCTCCCTGTAACCCTCCCTGTCACCCTCCCTGTCACCCTCCCTGTCTCACCCTCCCTGTCACCCTCCCTGTCTCACCCTCCCTGTCACCCTCCCTGTCACCCCTCCCTGTCTCACCCTCCCCCTCTCTCACCCTCCCTGTCTCACCCTCCCTGTCTCACCCTCCCTCACCCTCCCTGTGTCACCCTCCCTGTGTCACCCTCCCTGTGTCACCCTCCCTGTCTCACCCTCCCTGTCTCACCCTCCCTGTCTCACCCTCCCTGTGTCACCCTCCCTGTGTCACCCTCCCTGTCTCACCCTCCCTGTCTCACCCTCCCTGTCTCACCCTCCCTGTCTCACCCTCCCTGTCTCACCCTCCCTGTCTCACCCCCTCCCTGTCTCACCCTCCCTCCCTCCCTCCCTGTCTCCCTCGCCCTCCCTCCCTGTCTCCCTCCCTTGCCCTCCCTCCCTGTCTCCCTCCCTCGCCCTGTCTCCCTCCCTTGCCCTGTCTCCCTCCCTCGCCCCTGTCTCCCTCCCTCGCCCTCCCTCCCTGTCTCCCTCCCTCACCCTGTCTCCCTGTCTCCCTCCCTCGCCCTGTCTCCCTGTCTCCCTCCCTCGCCCTGTCTCCCTCCCTCGCCCTGTCTCCCTCCCTGTCTGTCTCACTCCATCGCCCTCCCTTCCTGTCTCCCTCCCTCTCCCTCCCTCCCTCCCTGTCTCCCTCCCTCCCTGTCTCCCTCCCTCCCTCCCTGTCTCCCTCCCTCCCTGTCTCCCTCCCTCCCTGTCTCCCTCCATCCCTGTCTCCCTCCATCCCTGTCTCCCTCCCTCGCCCTGTCTCCCTCCCTGTCTCCCTCCCTCGCCCTCCCTCCATCCCTGTCTCCCTCCCTCCCTGTCTCCCTCCCTCGCCCTCCCTCCCTGTCTCCCTCCATCCCTGTCTCCCTCCCTCGCCCTCCCTCCCTGTCTCCCTTACCCTCTGTCTTATCTTAACTGCCGTATACCTACACCGAAGTAACCTACTCTGCTTTCTTCCAGATCTGACTCAAATTTCACGCGGGAGACATCGGAAGACAGGTAAGGAACACCTCCCCTCTAGTATAGTACCTTGAGGGACTGCGAATCAGGTAAGATCCCGGGCGGGATTGCTGCTTTTAGAAATTGTGAAGAGGGGGCATCCTGACACTGGTTAATGGGTTCAGAATCATTCACATCTGGGGTTTTTTTTTTGTTCGATTATTGAGGTGTACACACACACACACACACACACACCACACACACACACACACACACACACACACACACACACACACACACACACACACACACACACACACTCTCTCTCTCTAATGGTAGTAAAGTATAAGTGTACTACAATAAATAAACTGTTATATATATATATATATATATATATATATATATATATATATATATATATATATATATATATATATATATATATATATATATATATATATATATATATATATATATATATATATATATATATATATATATATAAAAAATGTGTCCCGGTTTTCATTTTCAAAATCTGGTCACCCTACCCACAGTGGCAGTACACACACCCACCCACACACAAACACACACCTCTACCCCCACTGTGGCAGTACACGGGGACACACACACACACCTCTACCACCACAGTGACAGTACACACACACCTCTACCCCACAGTGGCAGTACACACACACACATACACACACAACTCTATACCCACAGTGACAGTACACACTTGGTGCTAGGGGGTTAATCAGGCCACTAATAAAGGCATTAAATCTGGCAGATTAACCCTAAATCGCGTTGGAACTGAAGGGGTTAACTGTATGCTCACTGCACTGACATGTTTTCCCCTACACCATCTTTATTGTCTCCATTTTACAGCTTAGTCCATAGCTGCAGTGTGAGAAATGTATGTAAACTGTGCAATTGCATTTGCGACACAAGCGCTGATTGAAGAAGCTTTTCTATATATGGGTGGCCGCTTTGAAGTTACATAGTTACATAGTTACTAGTTACATAGTAGATAAGGTTGAAAAAAGACTTCCGTCCATCAAGTTCAACCTATACTAAATTAGACAACAGATACTGTATCCTATATCTATACTTACTTAATGATCCAGAGATAATATTCAGAAATACCTAATGGAAAACAAAATTATTAGTAATAGTCAGCATGGATTTATGAAGGATAGATCATGCCAAACTAACCTATTTGATTCTTGAGAAGGTAAGTAGGAATTTAGACCAGGGTAATGCAGTTGATGTGGTCTACTTAGATTTTGCAAAGGCTTTTGACACGGTTCCACACAAGAGGTTGGTGTACAAAAAAATGAAAATTGGACTCAGTAATAATATATGCATCTGGATTGAAAACTGGTTAAAGGACAGACAACAGAGGGTTGTCATAAATGGAACTTTTTCAGGTTGGGATAAGGCCGTGAGTGGAGTACCTCAGGGATCGGTACTGGGACCCCTGCTTTTTAACTTGTTTATTAATGACCTTGAGGTTGGGATCGAGACAAAGTCTCCATCTTTGCTGATGATACTAAATTGTGTTAGGTAATAGAATCAGAGCAGGATGTAATTTCTCTTCAGAAGGACTTGGAGAGACTGGAAACGTGGGCAGGTAAATGGCAGATGAGGTTTAATACAGATAAATGTAAGGTTATGCATTTGGGATGCAAGAATAAAAAGGCAACTTACAAACTAAATGGAGATATATTGGGGGAATCCTTGATGGAGAAGGATTTAGGAGTGCTTGTAGACAGCATGCTTAGCAATAGTGCCCAATGTCATGCAGTAGCTGCAAAGGCAAACAAGATCTTATCTTACATCAAACGGGCAATGGATGGAAGGGAAGTAAACATAATTATGCCCCTTTACAAAGCATTAGTAAGACCACACCTTGAATATGGAGTACAATTTTGGGCACCATTCCTAAGAAAAGACATTATGGAACTAGAGAGAGTGCAGAGAAGAGCCACCAAATTAATAAAGGGGATGGACAATCTAACTTATGAGGAGAGGCTAGCTAAATTAGATTTATTTACATTAGAAAAGAGGCGTCTAAGATGGGATATGATAACTATATACAAATATATTCAGGGACAATACAAGGAGCTTTCAAAATAACTATTCATCCCACGGGCAGTACAAAGGACTCAGGGCCATCACTTAAGGTTGGAGGAAAGGGAATTTCACCAGCAACAAAGGAAAGGGTTCTTTACAGTAAGGGCAGTTAAAATGTGGAATTCATTACCCATGGAGACTGTGATGGCAGATACAATAGATTTGTTCAAAAAAAGGTTGGACATCTTTTTAGATGGGGAAGGTATACAGGGATATACCAAATAAGTTTACATGGGAAGGATGTTGATCCAGGGATTAATCCAATTGCCAATTCTTGGAGTCAGGAAGGAATTAATTTTTCCCCTTATTGGGGTTTTTTGTTTGCCTTACTCTGGATCAATAAGTAAGTAGAGATTTAGGATAAAGTATCTGTTGTCTAAATTTAGCATAGGTTGAACTTGATGGACCTATGTCTTTTTTCAACCTCATCTACTATGATAGTAGACGAATTTAAAAAATATTACGAGGACCTTTATAATGGGGAGAAACTGGCACACAACCCCAACACAAAAAGAGCGTTGCGTGATTTTCCTCCAAGGCCTGACTTATGTCGGGTTCGACATTATTGCTGAGTGCCACATTGTGTGAAATGCAACATGCAATGATAATATCTGACACTTTAGCAGGCTTATATTGAAGTGCCCCACCTGTTCGATCTAAGCACCTAAATCGTGTTTTGAGCAGCCCAAATGTCCTCTCTATGATGGATCGTGTCAAAATATGTGCCACATTATACCTCTCCTCCGCATCACATTCAGGGTTTATGTACTCACCCAGCAGCCAACCAGGTCCAAAATAGCCTTCTTCGAAAGCATGGAAGACTGATGAGTTCCTCAGGATAGAGGAATCGTGGCTGGAACCAGGGAATTTGGCTACAACATGCATAATCTTCATCGTGGCATCGCATACCATCTGTACATTCAGGGAATGGTAGTGCTTATGGTTGCGGTAAGCATGCTCACTCTGACTAGGCGGGATCAAGGCAACATGGGTGCAATCGAATGCACCCATCACACATGGGTTCCCGGCTATGTGATAAAAGCCAGTCCTCACTTCCAGCCATTCTGTCTGCTCAGTAGGAAAATGAATATAATTCCTAGCGCGTCTATTGAGTGCATAGAGAAACTGGGTATAGGCCTGCGAGAATGTAGATTGCGAGACCCCGCCCACTATGCCCACAGTTGTCTGGAATGACGCGGAAGCAAGATAATGTAATGAGCACAACATTTTAACAAGCCCAGGGACTGCACGACCTCTGGCTGTGAAAAAATCTAAATCTCCACGTATCTCTTCATAAAGAGATAATATTGTTGCTGAACTCAAACGATAGCGACTTACTATCTCCTCCTCACTCATCCCATCTAAGATGGTTCTCTCCCTGTAGACACGAGGACGAGGCACTACTTGTCTCCTCTCTCTTCTCCTCTCATCTCGTTGCCCTTGCCCTCTCCCTTGCCCTCTCCCTCTCCTCTCCGCGTCCTTGTCCCTTCCTTGGCCTGTGACATCCTGATCCTCAGCTATACTCTCGTCCAATATAATCTTCTTCCGACTCATAAGCAATCGCATCATTTTGTGGTCTGTAGCTGTGAATGCGCAGGTAATTGCCCTACTTTAAATACCTATGTGATGATGTCAGGTGAGTTGATGAAGTGCAAGGTGTTACATTAACATATCCAAGTAGTTGAATGAAAACTGATATCACAGGCTGGAGGCGCTGTGCAGTAAAAAAGCTTTTATTGCGGCATGACAGCCAAGATTAAAAAGACATAAAGATCAATCCTCTGACGCGTTTCGCCTTGCGACTTTATCAAAGAGTCTTGATAAAGTCGCAAGACGAAACGCGTCAGAGGGGTCTTGGATACATACATTTGGAAGAATAAAATGAAGAAATTTGTATTATTGTATTTTTACTTTTTCCTCCTTTGAGGCTCACACTGTACAGATTTTCTCTACTCTCCCTGTTCACATGGCGGTCATCTACCTTTACTCATCCCCCTTCTGTCTTTCTCTCTCACTTTGAATCCTGTCTCTCTTTCTTTCTTTCCTCTGAATCCCTTGTCCTTCTCCTTGGGGACTTCAACTGCCACATTGATGACCCCTCTCTTCCTTGGGCTTCCAGCTTTCTCTCTCTAACCTCTTCTTTTGGTCTTCAACAGTGGACTGCAGCCAGCACCCACAAGGATGGCCACTACTTAGATCTGGTTTTCACTAAAAACATTTATCTCTCTGACTTCTTCATTTGCCTCTTCCTCTCTCTGACCATCACCTCGTCTCATTTTGTTTCTCACTTCTCCCCTTCACCACCTCCATCTACCCCTCATTTCTGCAGAGACCTGCGCTCTATTAACCTACCAGCTTTTGATTCCACTTTACGCTCCTCCTTCTCCTCTCTCAGCTCTTCATCAGACACTGACAAAGTGGTCAGCAACTACAACTCTGCCCTATCCTCCTCTCTTGATCTACATGCCCCGCTTTCTCTCTGCCGTCCTCGCCCTTCTAACCTCAGACCCTGGTTAAATTCCCACACGCGCATGCTGCATTCCCACAGTCGTTCATCTGAACGCCTCTGGAGGAAATCTCACACTCTCGCAGACTTCCTTCACTACAAATTTATGCTATCCTGTCACAACTCTGTCCTCTCTTAAGCTAAACAAACCTATTTTTCTTCACTAATCAACATGCACAAGTCTAATCCACGCCGACTCTTCTCTGTCTTTGACTCCCTACTAAGACCACCCTCTGCTATCTGTTCTTCTTCCTCCATCTCACCTCAGGACTTTGTCAACTATTTCAAGGAAAAGGTGGAATCCATACGACAGAACATCGCCTCTGTTTCTTCCTCCCATCCTACACCTCTTCCTAACTCTCCTCCTGCCTTCCTTGACTCTTTTTCCACTGTCTCAGAGGAGGATGTGTCGCTGTTGATTGCCTCTTCTCCCTCTACCACTTGCCCTCTTGACCCCATTCCCTCCCATCTCCTAAAACTTCTAGCTCCTACAATAATCCCAATGCTCACACACATTTTTAACTCCTCCCTCTACTCTGGTACTTTTCCTTCTTCCTTTAAACATGTAACTGTCATATCATTACTCAAAAACAGCAAGCTTGACCCTACCTGTCTTTCTAACTATCGGTCTGTCTCCCTCCTACCCTTTGCCTCCAAACTCCTTGAACGTCTTGTATTCTCTCACTTGCTCCCTTTTCTTAACACCTATTCTCTCCTAGACCCTCTTCAATCTTGCTTCCGCACTGCTCACTACATTGAAACAATATGCTGATGCATTATAAATACTACTAACAATAATTATAATAATAATAATTATAGCAGGGTCTCCCCTGGTGCCCCTCACCTGCGTGGAGTAGCGCGGACCCCCTCGGTATGTCAGGTAGTTGCAGGGTCGAGTGCGTTGCCGGGGGCTCCTGGTGGCGGTGAAGGCAGAGTGCCGTCATCTTGGTTGTGTCCGAGCATGCGCGGAGGGTTGCACATTTGCAGACGCGAAGCGGCGGCCATTACAGAGAGGGAGGCAGGTCACAGATGGCACTCCGTAGTGCAGGGACCCCTAGAAGTCGCACATGCGCAGTTAGGGCGATGCGGCGGTCATTACATAATTACGCAGGCTCAGTGGAGAGAAGCGGCGGCCATTACACATCACACACGCGGCCCCGATGATAAAGAGGTCCTGAGTAGACTACAACTCCCAGCAGCCTCCGGGGACTGCCCTTTCACCCAGATCACATGCAGCCAGACAGCCTCTAAGGCTTACAGATTCTCATGCTGCATGTGGATACATTGTTGTGTGCAGAGTCAGGAAGCTGAGAGTGAAGCACATGAGTTAGTTGGAGCTGGGATAAGGTAGGGGAAGGTAGTGTGTGCAGGGAGCAGTAGCCCCTGCCTCTAGGCCAGGTTACCCCTAGGCCCCAGCTAGGCCCAACTCACCAGTAGATGTGTAGCTGCTGTAGGTAAGGCCCTAAGGTAGGGACTTTGCCCTTTTTGCAGCTAGCTTAGTCAGGGAGACAGCTGCAGTGTTGCATGCTCTGACAAGGAGGGAGCATGTGACAAGTGTGTCTGGGATCAGACCTGCATCACGCAAGATAGAGACTGTGTGGGTAAGATTATCTGAATTGGAAGAGGATGCTATTGCTGCGGATTCAGCGCTGGACGCAGACGGGTCCTTTCCTGTTTTTTCTGTACCCGGGTGCAGGACCCCCGGGCAGGTATTTCTACAAGTGCACCAACTTTAACCCAAATACCGGTTTCCTTACAGGCGCTGATCACGCCTGGTAGGTGGGTTGCTGGACTATTGGGACACTTGGGTACAGTGGTGGAGTTGATGTCCAGTGAGGCCAGGTTAAGGGGTGACACTGACACGGCTGTATTGCTGTTACAGATATGATGTTATTGTTCTACATATAGTAACAGTTTATATATATATACTTCATTGTATGTGTTTCCTATTTGTGGGTCCTGCATCAGGGGTCATTCTAAATGCCTGGAATCCCTGCACAGGTGGAGGCGCTGAAGCAAGCATTCCAGGATAAACCCCTGGATCCCAGTGGCGGAGGTTCAGGCCTCCTGTGAGCCTATCAGGTATTGCACCACACTGGTAACATATGTAGATTTCCCCACATGGTCCCTATCTGCGAGTGACAGGGGTTAGGGTGGTGTTAGCGATGGTTCTGATCTGGAGCTCAGTCGCTGGAAGCTTTAAAAATGTAGTCTTGGTCCCAAATCCCATTGTTTGGTCCCAAATCCCATTGTTACAGTCTTGTCAGTGTTTAAAACAGTTTGTTTTGGGAAATCCATTTTTCGAGTCTCAAAAAGTCAGACTGAAGTATGTGTTGAAGGTCAGAGAGGCTATGGCTGTGTGCATATAGGATTGTGTCATCTGCATACATGTGTTTTGAGGCTTCCTTACAAGCTGTGGGAAGATCATTGATGAACACTGAGAAGAGTAATAATAATAATAATATGGATTTGAATGGGATTAAATATTTGGTGCAGAAGGTGCTGTTTTTCCCCCCAGATTTTGCTTTGATTATATACAATATGTAAAACCATAGAAGTCAAAGAGGGTGTACTTTCTTTTTCACACAACTGTGTGTGTATGTATATATATATATATATATATATATATATATATATATATATATATATATATATATATATATATATATATATATATATATATATATATATAAAAATATATATATATATATAAATATATTTATATATATATATATATATATATATATATATATATATATATATATATATGTTACAGGTATTCCCCCTACCCCAATCGCATATAGAGTGTATGTGAGGGGGAACATATATGTTACCAGGTGTGGTGCAGTATACCTGTCAGGCTCACAGGAGGGCTGAGCCTCCGCTAGTGAGAGCTGGGGTGAATCCTCTGGAATGATCTTCTTCGGTCAGCGCCTCCACCTGTGTAGGATTCTAGGAGTGTAGAATGTCCACTACATTGGACCCACATGTAGTAACCACATACACAGGAGTATACATATAACTGTTTACTATATGCAGAATAACCATATGTAACAGGGGACTTATCCCTGTTCAGTAATGTGCCTTTAATCCAGCAGTGTGGTGGTTAACCTCTGGTAGTTAATTACTAAACACCACCTTCCGGATTTAGATTGTTTACAAAAACCTGTCTGTTCAGACAGGAAGTGACTCTCCTTAGCTCTGACTGAGAGCTGACCCTTGGAGCTGACCAGTCTTGAGCTCTGCACAGCAGAGCTGATTTCAAGACACAGGGAAAACTACTGCACCTGAAGCTGAACCAGGAAGTGAGATTTTCCCTCCAAGAAACAGATAAGACTTTTATTCTTAAGAGACTGCTTATATCTGCTTATTTCATGTTATATGTTTTGGGGCTGTGAGAACTGCTTGACTAAGAGAGATGTGAATTATTGCCTGGTGTTTCACTAGAAATACTCCCAAGTGAATAGAAGCTTTGTTCCCCCCCTGTGTTTGGATGAATTTCCTGATGAAAAGGAAAAGGCACAATAAAGCCTTATTATAATTTCACATTATAAACGACTCCAAGTGTGTACCTCTGTGAACGTCCGTCTACACCATACATCACATATCATCAACAACAATTACTGTGTCATTCTGTAACACTACTCCCTATGGGTGATAACCCCACACTATGTACCAAAGTCCCAAATGTCCACTAAGAGACCCAGAACCTATAGGCGGGATCAGCGCCTGATGTACCGGTTTTGTTGGTGCACGTATAATACGATACCTGCCCCAGCACCTGGGGCTGCAGATTCTTCACAAAGGATCCGCCGCTCTGCGATATCCTCTGCGACGTCCTGAAACTCTGCCTGGCGGTGGGTGGCTCCCGCATGGAGTGATCCACCTTTGGAAAGTCTCTTGCTGTAGACCCTGTCTGAGCCCAGACGCAGGTCGCGTTCACTGCGTGCAACTGGCACCGGTGATATAACATAGAACTGGGTACTATAGAAAGCAAACCCCCCCTTGCACTGAAAGGTGGACATTTCCTGAAACTGCCAAACTAACTGCTGTGGCTGCACAGCAAGCCACACTGTCTCTTCTTGTCAGAGCACACAGCACTGCAGCTGTGTCACTGACAAGACTCAGACTCAGGTGAGGGCAGGGTCCCTACCTAAGGGGCCTTCCCTATGAACTTACCCACTAACCTAGTGGGGAGTGGGGCCTACCTGGGCCTGGGGTGCCTGTGGCCTAGTACATCAGAGCCCTGCTCTGTGTACACTACCTTCCCCAATCGCTTCCTGGATCCAACTGACAAACCCTGTCTGCACACAACATTGTATCTTCTTTGCTGCATGAGAATCTGCCAGCTCTATTGGCTTCAATGCTGCCTGTGACCAGGGTGAAAGTGCAGTCCCCAGAGGCTGCTGGGAATTGTAGTCCTTGGCACAGCTCTTTCCTATGGGGACCGCG
Source organism: Ascaphus truei (assembly GCF_040206685.1). Classification (NCBI taxonomy): domain Eukaryota; kingdom Metazoa; phylum Chordata; class Amphibia; order Anura; family Ascaphidae; genus Ascaphus; species Ascaphus truei. The sequence continues at coordinate 33,033 of NW_027457102.1, read as the reverse complement.
TGCGCTATCTTTACTGCGCATGTCTGAATCTGTAATGGCCGCCGCTACTCTTAACTGAGCATGCGCAACTTCCAAGAGCTCTTGCACACATGTAATGGCCACCTCTATGCTTTCCAACCTCTGTGCATTGTACTGCAGAGGCGCGAAATGCCGCGCCAACCTCAACATGGCCGCCGCGACTGCTCTGCTTACGCGCAAGCCTCCGCACATGCGCGAACACATTAAACATGGCGGCGTCCGGCCGCCGCTGCCACCGGGAGCCCCCGGGAACGCGCTCGCCCCCGCAGCAGCACACACGCAAAGGGGAAAGAAACCTGCAGACAGGGGGATTGGAGGGACCCTGGCTACATATATATCGAGATAGAGAAAAAATAGCAATTGAAAATATAGGGAAAATGTACTGTAAAACAACAAAGGCTTGGTTACTGGACATGAATACTAAAAATACACAGACACTAAAGGTATATATAATATACTTCCTGAGAGGGATAGGAACTCCCATCATGCAGAGACCACTATTTGTATGCTCCGCAGTGGGAGGAGCCAAATTGTGGGGGTGGAGCCTAAACGGAGTGTCATTGATCGCTGCGCCCTGCCAGTCCCTGTCTACTTACACAGAACATGACTGAGTGATACAACATGTATAAAAGGAACCAAAGGATTTGCAACAATGATTAAAAGAAAGGATGGATATGGGACACATACGGGAGACATCAGGTAATATGGTAATATATGGTAATTTACACAAGTCAGAAAAATCTTCTTAAAGGGATTGTGCCAACTGGTTTCAAAATGCATAAGAAACTTTCACTGAGGCCATTAGGTGTTTGAGTGTTAATGAAAATACTTCCATGGTACATAGGGGGCTATGCACTAAGCTCCGAGCTTTCGCGTCGGGCTGAAAAAAATGAGCACGTCCGATAAAAAATGAAGCCAGCGGCGCGATTCACTAAGGCCCTCAGCCCATTTTCTATTGGACGTGCCCAAAACTGGCTTATCGTGCGTGCAAGGTTTTTTCCCTCTGCTAGCGCACTGAAACTTCCCGTACGCTAGCTGATAGAAAAAATAAGCCGCCTGTGACAATTGCATCTCCATGCAAGACTGTTACAGGCGATCGTACACTAAATAAATACATTTGAATAATAGTGTACATGAGCAGGGTGTCTCCGGAGCTGAACAGTATTGGTTTCAAGTCCGAGGACCCACTACTTCAGGAGATACAGGCTCCGTTATGGGGTGCCGGTATCCCCTGCAGAATTTCAATGTCCCGATCACGTGACGCAGATGCTTGAAAGTGCAGGGGATACCGGCACCCAATAACGGGGCCTGTTACTCCTGAAGAAGGGGGTCCTCGGACCTGAAACCAATGCTGTTCAGCTCCGGAGACCCCCTGCACATCTAGACTATGTAACACATGTATATTAAAAAAAATTTACAAACATCAATACACGACCCCCCCTCCGCCCTATCACATACAGTACAATAATGTGCAAAATAACTATTATCCAGATATTTGCCCATTATTAAACCCTGCATTAGCATACCTAAATAAAGTAAATACAAACAGTAGCCAGCTGATCCAATGAATACAAGCAGTAACAACATCAACAATGAATTAATTAAACCATTAACCAATGAAACCAATTAATTCCTAAACCAACTCAAAATGAATAGTAACACTAACCAATCAAACCAATGAATTACTACAACATTAATGAATGTAAACATTAAAAGACAAAGAAATACATTCAAACAATCTCTGAAGTAACCATAAAACGCATTAGCCAATATAATACAACATTAACTACAAACGAACACCAATCGCAAACATTTTATTACATTAAGCAGGAAAAAAACAAACAATCCTCCTCCTACGCGTTTCACCACTCACGTGGCTTCATCAGGGATAAAAATTCAAAAGAAAATAGTAATAAGACTAGTCACAAAAAACGTTCTACTAGTAGGAATAAACATCCTCCGCAAGACAATTATAATAATGCAAAATCTAACAACAATAAAAATTCCAGCAATTGTGTAATTAAACCTGACTCACAGCCCCACCCTAGTGTACCAATCAAACTGCCAGTACACAACAAACAGAAATGTATTTCTCAGCGAATGTCCAAACCTAAAGCCACTATTCCATCTTTGGCCCAGGCAGACGACATTATTATTAGCAACCAATTCCAGGTATTATCTGAGAGGGAATGTGAGGAGGACGAGGAGGTTAGTAGCTATGAGTCTCTACCCACACAGGTCACTAAGCAGGCGTTCTCTTTTTTTAGAGTGGCGCAAGGAAAGGGAGCACATCTTCCCGGAGGTAAAAGTCACCACGATATCCAAACCCCCTTTAGATTTAGTGCTCCTTGGCAGCAAGAAAAAAAGAAAAAACGATGTAGAGGACAGAGAGGAGGCAATAACAGACGAAACAGAGTTAGAAGAACTGATGTAGATGATCAAAGCATTTTCAACATTAGAAAATACACACTGACTGATGTAGAGAAAAAAGTTTTGGGCAAAGGATTAACATTTGCACCATTTTGTGGGCCTAATAGCTTTAACATATATATTGATGTGCAGAAGTTTGCCAGGAAACTGGCCCTTAAAATGTATTTCATCAATGATGCTATTAATAGTGTAAGTAATCAAAATATCCCTACCCAAACTGATCCTACCTTAACTGTTCCGTCTGTTAAAACTGTTAAAACTTTCAAAAAATCCTCCACTTTTAACCCTAAACACATACAGGGTCATTTTGTGAATACCTTTATTGATCTGGTTACCTAGGATTTAGAGACCTCTAGTCGTAATTTTAAGATTCGTAAAGACAATTTGAGCCTTCATGAAAAACTAGCGTTGGTTCAATTGGAAAGTAGCGAATCAATAGTGATTAAACAAAGGGGGAGGTATACTGGTTATGGATAAAGATTATTAAATCCTTGAGTCCGATAGACTACTTAATGACATGGCCACTTACCTCCCCCTGTCTGTGGATCCAACTACACATTTTCTTGCTGAACTCACTATATTATTAGAACATGGGTTAGCTGATCTAGCTATTTCGAGGGATGAATATGATTTTTTTATTTACAGCTCATCCCCGTATCCCCTTGTTCTATATAATTCCTAAAATTCATAAGAATCTTCACACCCCACCAGGTAGACCAATTATATCTGGAATTGGTTTGCTTACCTCTAATTTATCACAATTTATCGATTATTATTTGCAACCTCATGTTTCACTCCTTAGGTCCTATCTGCGTGATACCACCCATGTGCTTCAGGCATTGCGCGGTTTGGAGTGGCAGCCGGGGTATGTGTGGGTCACCGCTGATGTAACATCTCTTTACACGGTGATTGACCATACTCTTGGCTGTCAGGCCATACGCCGCACGCTAGATATGGACACTAGTATGTCATCAGTTTTAAAAGATTTCATTATAGATTCTATTCATTTTGTCCTTACGCATAATTATTTTTCGTTTAATTCTAAGTTTTATTTGCAGGTATGTGGCACGGCCATGGGCCCCAGGTTAGCACCAAGTTATGCCAACTTATTTATGGGACAGTGGGAGGAGAGTTGTATTTGGAATAACTGTCCCCTTGGTGCAAGCCTGGTGCTTTGGCTTCGCTACATAGATGATATTTTGTTTGTGTGGAATGGCAGTATTGACTCATTCAATCTCTTTATTTCATATCTCAACAATAATCAGTTAAATCTTAAGTTCAAATGTCATTTTGATCCCAGCTCAATTGATTTTTTGGATCAGAATATCAGTTCTGTAGATAATTGTATTCATACAAAAACGTATTTTAAATCTGTGCAGGCCAACAATTATGTGATGGCTATTAGTCAGCACAATCCCCAATGGTTGCGCAATATCCTCAAGGGCCAGTTCATTCGCCTGAGGCGCAACTGCTCAAGTGATGAGGTCTTTGCGTCTCAGGCGAATGTAGTGACCATGGGTTTTTCCCCCTCACCAAGCCCCGCCTCTGTGGTAGAAGCAGACCCCTGAGCTCTGTGCAGCCTAGACAGAGGGGAGGTCCTGCTGATATCATAGGGGGCGGGGCTGTGTCTATTTAGAGGACTGTCCTGTGTGTATGGGAGTGAGTGTTGCCAGTTCTGCATGGAGTTGAGTCGGTTCAGTTCTTCATGGATGGATGTCACTTTGGGCAGTCTTATCAAGGTGTCCAGTCTTGGAGTTCTGCATACATTTGGAGGAGAGAGCATCTGAGTGCAGTTCTGGAAGAATGCATCAGATGGGAGCTGAGGAGTGTGTGGGGTCTGATGTGCTGTAAGACCCAGGACAATAAGGACCTAGCTATAGAGGTGGACCAATGCCCCTCACCCTGCTCAGGGGGTGAGGGGAAAGAGATCTAGCCTCACCCACAGGGCCTACCCTGGTGGAGGTCGAGGCAGGGGTATTGAGGCCCCATCCAGACCATCCTGTCTAGAGACATTGCTGGAGGGAAGCAGAGGAGGAGTACCCCCTGCTCACGGGGTACTAGTCTGCTGCTGGTGCTGAACTGTGTGTGTACACCAAAGAGACAATAAAGAGACTGTGCGATTTTACTCGGAAAGACAGTGTGTGTTCTGGAGCATTCACCCTGGGACCAGGGTTACTTCTCTATAAGGGTCCTACCCCATATCCCTGGGAAGTTATAGAGAATGGAGGCGCTGCATCACTAAGAGAATGGAGGCAACTACCCCAGAAGCCTGGTCCTGTATCCCGACATCACCGCGGGAGACTCAGGCCCTCATGTTACCGGCAGGTATGCACCACCAACATACATGTAGCCAGCCCTCACTACACCCTAGATATGCTATCTGTGTCTGGGGGGGACGACATGGGTTACATATATATATATATATATATATATATATTATTTTTTTAATTTTTTTAATTTTTCATGATGAAGCCACTGTACACAGGATTGTGTGAAGGGTGGGTATGTGGCCAGGATGGCTTAACCCCTTAATTACCTTTGTGGTTAGTATCCAATAAGGTGTGTAACCCATATTCCCCCCCCCCCCTAGACTCATCTGCTGTATCTAGGGTGCGTGAGGGTGGATCACATGCGCATGTGACTGCCTATACCTAGCCACTATGGCTCTGTCGGCTCTACAAACCTGGACTCTGAACCTAATCTTGTGATGAATATGAATTCTGATGTCTCTTCCGATGCAGATGTATTAATGAATAATTTCACTTTTCAGGAACAATGTACGGTATCTGATTTGCATAACTTGTTAGAGGTACAAGGTGAATCTACTAACACATTTTCTCAGCCATTTTTTGGTGGCCAGTCATCGGGTTTAAAGAGGAAATCCATATTCTGCCCAAATTTTAATCGAGGCCCATTCATCACGACGTTTGAAAGATTAGTAGAACGTGATCTTAAATTACTAGCCCAAGGCTTTTCACATTCACATGTGAGTTCAGGTAACCTTACCTATGTCGAAACTGTTCAATTAGACTGTCTAAAGAAAAATCACGACATAGTCATACGTAAGGCAGATAAAGGAGGTGCCCTAGTGGTACTCTCTGCCAATCAATACAGACAAGAGGCACTTAGACAGCTGAGCAACGTGGCTCATTACCAATTACTAAAGAGAGATCCTACTCCTGGTTTTCTTGGAGAACTAGCGGAAGTCATTGAACTGGGTAAAATACTATGTGTTATCGATAATAGGGAAGTTGAATTTTTGAGCTGTCCACATCCCGTGATACCGATATTCCACCATCTCCCGAAGATCCATAAATCGCTGGTAGATCCTCCGGGACGCCCTATAGTTGCGAGCATTGGATCTTTGGGAGATGGGTTGTCGCGGTATGTGGACAGCTTCCTTCAACCATTAGTCTTCCGTCTGCCATCGTTCATTAAGGACACGTCGGAACTTATCGTCGCTTTGCAGGATGTGGTCTGGAAAAAGGAGTACAGGTGGGTCACATTAGATGTGGTCTCCCTGTACTCCATTATAAAACATGAGCACGGTTTATCTGCTATACGTCACTTTTTAGATTCTTCAGATATTTCGGTCACCCAGGGGGTCTTTCTTCTGGAATCAATCACTTTTTTACTAACACATAATTATTTTATGTTTGATTCACGTTTTTACTTACAATTATTAGGCACTGCAATGGGCACAAGTTTTGCACCTTCATACGCTAATTTATTTATGGGTTTTTGGGAAGCACAATTTATTTATCACATTAATAACACATTTCACACTAATATTATTTTCTTTAAGAGGTTTATTGATGATCTTATAATGATTTGGGAGGGTGATGAGGTTTCATTGCTTACTTTTATTAATACACTAAATCAAAATAATTTAAACATTAATTTCACTTTTGAACACAATATACATCATATAAATTACCTTGACCTACTGCTTTATATTGATAACGACATGACCATCCAAACCGAGATTTTCAGAAAGGCAAATTCCAGGAACACGTTGCTCAGGGCCAATAGTAGCCATCCACGTTCTCTTCTAAATAGTATACCGAAAGCCCAATTTATTAGGCTTAAAAGACTCTGTTCTAGTAACGACACATTCATCAAACAATCGGGTGAAATGGCAGCAAGATTTAAGGCTAGAGGTTACACTGAAGAGATTATTAATACTGCATTTGAATATGCTGATTCAATGGATAGGACTAAACTTTTAAACAAAAATATAAATAAAATGCGGCACACTAAGTCCAATACATCTATCCATGATGGGTGCCCTATTTTTGTGACCACATACAGTAAGCAATCTAAGTCCATCCGTGATATAATCAACAAACATTGGGCAACAATAAGCCTAGATAGAGATATTTCAGATATTACAAAAAATAGACCAAGATTCAGTTACCGTAAAGCAAAAACGCTAGGGACACTTTTATCACCCAGTCTCTTTGACTCCCGCTCTAGTTATAAGATTCAAAACATACCCCAAGGGTTCTTCACATGTGGCCATTGTTCAATGTGCTGCTATGCTCAGCCCACAAAAATCATTATGTGTAACTCAAACAATAAGAAGTTTAAGATCACTACAGTAGCTTCATTAACTGCAACAGTAGCTTTGTGATTTACATGCTATCATGTGGTTGTAAAAAGTCTTATGTGGGTCGGACCACCAGACCTTTAAAGACAAGAATAGCAGAACACGTGAGGCTTATTAAAAAACGTGATAGTGGTCATCCAGTTTCCAGACATTTCAGCCTTTGTCCCAGGGGAGGTATAGCGAATTTTACATTCTCAGCGATTGAACATGTACCATGTCACCCAAGAGGAGGCAATAGGGTTAATAGATTGAATAGACAGGAGATGTTTTGGATCCACACCTTAAGTACACTTTATCCCTCTGGTATAAATATAGATTGGGAGCTAAAACATTTCCTAACTACTTAGCCTTCCTCTGAGTGATACACTTGAGACCCCTATTATGGGGATACTTAAAGGAATAGTTATAGGAGTGGGAAGCTCATGTATGATGTTTATAATAACATTCTCTGGTTATGTATTGGTTATATATAGATTTCCACATATCTCATTAGGATCTGAGCCAGTCATTATGTTCTGTCCATGGTCCAACCTGTTTTAATAACGTAGTATAGATAGTGATTAATTATGTATTTAGTGTAGATGTTACTTTGTATGGTAGTCTTGGGCACACTAGAAGTTTATTTTACTTCTTTAATATAATCATGAAGACCTTCGTGGTTGAATTAGATGTTGTTATAAATAATATGACATTCAACCACAATCTGTGTCCAGGTAGGATACCCATTGTAGCTACTGCTCTTTAGGGTCCACATATTTGCTTGCTTTTAACTCCGTTTGTTAATTATTAGTATGTTTCGATTTTGTGATTTATTGTAATTGCAATAAGTCTATATGGTCGCATTATCTGTTTATTGTTAGCGCTTCCCTATCCCCCCCTATGTATGCCGATCTGACTCAAATTCTATTGGTACTTAATTCATTGGTGGGAGTATTACACGTGATGTTGTTCAGCCAGTGAGCATCCAGTACGGCCTACTTATGGGAGGGAATACGGAGTGGAAGGCACTCTTTGATAAAGTTCTGTTCCCAGAACGAAACGCGTCAGAGTGTCTTAGACATGTGGATGTTCTTTTTGATGCAATAAAGTTTTTTTCGTTTTATACGCCTGGTTGGAGAGTTTTTTCCAGAGGAGCAGTGACCGCCGTTTTCCACCTTTTACTTACGTGTCTATTTAGAGGACTGTCCTGTGTGTATGGGAGTGAGTGTTGCCAGTTCTGCATGGAGTTGAGTCGGTTCAGTTCTTCATGGATGGATGTCACTTTGGGCAGTCTTATCAAGGTGTCCAGTCTTGGAGTTCTGCATACATTTGGAGGAGAGAGCATCTGAGTGCAGTTCTGGAAGAATGCATCAGATGGGAGCTGAGGAGTGTGTGGGGTCTGATGTGCTGTAAGACCCAGGACAATAAGGACCTAGCTATAGAGGTGGACCAATGCCCCTCACCCTGCTCAGGGGGTGAGGGGAAAGAGATCTAGCCTCACCCACAGGGCCTACCCTGGTGGAGGTCGAGGCAGGGGTATTGAGGCCCCATCCAGACCATCCTGTCTGGAGACATTGCTGGAGGGAAGCAGAGGAGGAGTACCCCCTGCTCACGGGGTACTAGTCTGCTGCTGGTGCTGAACTGTGTGTGTACACCAAAGAGACAATAAAGAGACTGTGCTATTTTACTCGGAAAGACAGTGTGTGTTCTGGAGCATTCACCCTGGGACCAGGGTTACTTCTCTATAAGGGTCCTACCCCATATCCCATATCCCAGGGAAGTTATAGAGAATGGAGGCGCTGCATCACTAAGAGAATGGAGGCAACTACCCCAGAAGCCTGGTCCTGTATCCCCGACATCACCGCGGGTGACTCAGGCCCTCATGTTACCGGCAGGTATGCACCACCAATATGCATGTAGCCAGCCCTCACTACACCCTAGATATGCTATCTGTGTCTGGGGGGGGGGGAACATGGGTTACATATATATATATATATATATATATATATATATATATATATATATATATATATATATATATATATATATATATATATATATATATACATATATATATATATATATTATTTTTTTTATTTTTTTAATTTTTCATGATGAAGCCACTGTACACAGGATTGTGTGAAGGGTGGGTATGTGGCCAGGATGGCTTAACCCCTTAATTACCTTTGTGGTTAGTATCCAATAAGGTGTGTAACCCATATTCCCCCCCCCCCCCTAGACTCATCTGCTGTATCTAGGGTGCGTGAGGGTGGATCACATGCGCATGTGACTGCCTATACCTAGCCACTATGGCTCTGTCGGCTCTACTCAGTTTAGTGAGCTTTCTGTTACCCGCCCTGCTTGGCAATACCCAAAACACAGGCTCCTCCGGAGCAACTTCATCATATAGTATACTGGGGCCTTTGGGCAGAATGAGCTTCTGTTCTATCTCCCGGTACCTATGATCTATCTCATCCTCCACCTCCTGCTGAGTGAAGACACCTGCCGCCCACCAATTGGCAATAACATTATTCGTAATGAGCAGGAACCGTGTATGGTCCATCCCCTCGTGGTATCCGGTGAACAGGGGTGCCCACCAATTGTCACGGTGCTCGTAGTCTGTGGAATGGCTAGTGCGTTCTACCTCTGACTCTGCCTGGGACGATTCACCGGACGTACCCGCATCAGTAGATCGCGAGCAATCTCTCCTCCCTTTGGCATTGATATACCTGGTAGGGTTCATCTTGTGAACCACATTACTTGTAGGCCCAGCCTCTGCTGGAGTGTGGGACCCACGAGCCCTCCCTCTAGCTGCAGGAGAAAAAGGCACAGGGTTAGGCACAGGTATAACACTGGAATACGGTATTTCACCATCAGACCCCTCCTCGCTCAACTTCCAGTCCCGCAAATCCCTAGAATATTTGGGGTACTTGCTTAAATTATCCCCTTTAGGTCCCGGTGGCAACACTCGTGACGGGGCAGGGGCAGTGGCCGGTGCGATGGAGCTAGGGGCTGGGGCTGGTGGAATGTCCAACTCAATGTCCAGTAAGCGGGCAATCCCGCGACCAAGGGACGCTTTCTTGCATGCTTTCTTCACCATACTTCTAGCTTCTCTGGATGGGCCTCGGCTCTTCAGGGTGGCCAGGGCAGAGGCCGTGTCTATGCTCCGTGAGGAGACCAGCGCTCCCGGCCTTCTCTTTCCGGTGGAACCGGAAATGACGTCATCAGCGTTGCCCGTAGAATCTCCATCCGCTCCGTGGTCACGCACTGGAAGTGCGTCGAAGAACGGCATGGGTGTTGGCGGAGCATCCGATTCACTGACGGATAAGTAGGCCGCAAGCCTCTCCTTCTCGTCCTCCATGGTTGTTGCTTTCGCCTGGCGGAAGTAAGGGGGTGGTGGAGTTTCCTTAACCCTCCGCTGCTGTTTGGTGCTCTCGAGCTCCTATGGGGTCGTCTCGATCGCCATCTCCTCCGCACTGGGAATCACCACGGCTGTGGGACTGTTACGGGCCTCCGGCTGAACCAGCGCTCGCTGTCGGACGGTGTCCGAACTCATCTGCTCCTCTTTGACACGCGGGGGTGGTTCGCCGGTAGGCGCATCGCCACCGATGGTACGCCAACCTCTTCCTCTGAGGATATCACTATCGGATCCTCCGCTAGGGAGTCACCGGGTTCTTCTGCGATACAACCAGTGGGTATAGGTACGAAGCTGGCGTGCTCCGGTACCTCCACTGCGGTCGTGCTCTTCTCCGTCGACTGCTCTCTTGGCTCTGTAGGTCTTCCTGCTTGAGTGTAACGGGGAACCAGGGCCTTTTTATCGGTACTTTCCGCCACCTCCGCTAGTGTTCCCGGAGAGGCACCCCGTGGGGTCTCGATCAGTGGCCATGGCTCGTTAGGCCATAGGTAGAACGTGCCGCACTGAGGGCATCGTGCCTTAGGGCTGGGTACCACGCCAGGTATCCCGCAATGGACGCACAGGCACCTGAGGTATTCTTGCTCCGCCACCTCCACTACCAGTAAGCCTCCTGGTAGCTGATAGATTGTAGTACTCATCTCGGACATGGTTAGCTCAGGGGTGGAACAGTTCAGTGTTTCATCTCCTTGCTCCTCGAATGCCAGGCTGAAGTGAAGCTCTTCGCTCTCGCTTCCGGTCCATCCCTTTGCTGGGGAGGACGCTCCTGATTGGCTCTCCTTGTGTCCCCTCCCTCTGGTGGAATCCAGAGGTGGGGCCTTCTTTACTTCAGTGTGACGTGGCCTGGTTTGCTGGCCAGTCACAGCACAGGTGGGTGGGCTTTCGGCTTTCGCGCCGCTCCGCTCCTCTTGCAGGGAATCTGGGTTTGGCGCCAAACCCCTGCACATTTCCCGCCACATTTCTCGTACAGTTCTTTTGCACGATTCACGTGCGCGCTCCAGGATTGGCGGGAAACGCCATTTTAGATCGGCTTCTAACTGCTGGGCCTCTGATGGCGCGTTTGTCGCCATTTTAGATTGTCCTTTGCTCCGCGGAGCACGTGTAGTGACGGCCGCCATCTTCGATGCGCTCACCACATGTAACTGTGTATTATCCTCAGTGTCTAGGGTGTACTTGGCTCCTAGACTCTGATGACTGACCTCCACTCGCTCATAAACACTCCCTGGTGTTCTCTGCATGCTCTTGGTCTGTATCCCACTAATATGAGGTGGCATACCCCAGGCTAAGCGGAACTCCTCTCCTCCATGCACTGTACTCGGTGTCTACGGTGCAAGTGCTCTGTGGGGCGTTTGTGTGGGTGATAGCTAGGGTACCGGGCATCTCCCTAGGTACGGGCGTCCCTACTTTTGGCCACTCATAGTGCGGGCCCTGGGCCATGGTCCCTGGACACGTTAGCAGGCTGACCCCCCCAGTTGCCTCACACTATCTGCCTCAAGGGACTAGGACAGCTATAGCTAGTCATCCCTCTTACGCCCCCAGCTTAGGGCACCCAGGGCGTACTGTGCGGGAGTACAGTTCTGTGACACAGAGCGGGGTTACGCGGGTTACGCAGTGACGCAGAGTGGGGTTACGCGGTGACACAGAGCGGGGTTACGCGGTGACACAGAGCGGGGTTACGCGGTGACACAGAGCGGGGTTACGCGGTGACACAGAGCGGGGTTACGCGGTGACACAGAGCGGGGTTACGTGGTGACACAGAGCGGGGTTACGCGGTGACACAGAGCGGGGTTACGCGGTGACACAGAGCGGGGTTACGCAGTGACACAGAGCGGGGTTACGCGGGTTACGCGGTGACACAGAGCGGGGTTACGCGGTGACGCAGAGCGGGGTTACGCGGTGACGCAGAGCGGGGTTACGCGGTGACATAGAGCGGGGTTTCGCGGTGACACAGAGCGGGGTTACGGTGTGACACAGAGCGGGGTTACGCGGTGACACAGAGCGGGGTTACGGTGTGACACAGAGCGGGGTTACGCGGTGACACAGAGCGGGGTTACGCTGTGACACAGAGCGGGGTTACGCGGTGACACAGAGCGGGGTTACGCAGTGACACAGAGCGGGGTTACGCGGTGACACAGAGCGGGGTTACGCGGTGACACAGAGCGGGGTTACGCGGTGACGCAGAGTGGGGTTACGCGGTGACGCAGAGCGGGGTTACACAATGACACAGAGCGGGGTTACGCGGTGACGCAGAGTGGGGTTACGCGGTGACACAGAGCGGGGTTACGCGGTGACACAGAGCGGGGTTATGCGGTGACACAGAGCGGGGTTACGCGGTGACACAGAGCGGGGTTATGCGGTGACACAGAGCGGGGTTACGCGGTGACGCAGAGCGGGGTTACGCGGTGACGCAGAGCGGGGTTACACAATGACACAGAGCGGGGTTACGCGGTGACACAGAGCGGGGTTAAAGAGCGGGGTTACGCGGTGACACAGAGCAGGGTTATGCGGTGACACAGAGCGGGGTTACGCGGTGACGCAGAGCGGGGTTACGCGGTGACACAGAGCGGGGTTACGCGGTGACACAGAGCGGGGTTAAAGAGCGGGGTTACACGGTGACACAGAGCGGGGTTACGCAGTGACACAGAGCGGGGTTACGCGGTGACACAGAGCGGGGTTACGCGGTGACACAGAGCGGGGTTACGCGGTGACACAGAGCGGGGTTACGCGGTGACACAGAGCGGGGTTACGCGGTGACACAGAGCGGGGTTACGCGGTGTCACAGAGCGGAGTTACGCGGTGACACAGAGCAGGGTTACGCGGTGACACAGAGCGGGGTTACGCGGTGACACAGAGCGGGGTTACGCGTTGACACAGAGCAGGGTTACGCGGTGACGCAGAGCGGGGTTACGCGGTGACGCAGAGCGGGGTTACGCGGTGACACAGAGCGGGGTTACGCGGTGTCACAGAGCGGGGTTACGCAGTGACACAGAGCGGGGTTACGCGGTGACACAGAGCGGGGTTACGCGGTGACACAGAGCGGGGTTACGCGGTGACACAGAGCGGGGTTACGCGGTGACGCAGAGCGGGGTTACACAATGACACAGAGCGGGGTTACGTGGTGACACAGAGCGGGGTTACGCGGTGACAAAGAGCGGGGTTACGAGGTGACACAGAGCGGGGTTACGCGGTGACGCAGAGCGGGGTTACGAGGTGACACAGATCGGGGTTACGCGGTGACGCAGAGCGGGGTTACGCGGTGACACAGAGCGGGTTACGAGGTGACACAGAGCGGGGTTACGCGGTGACGCAGAGCGGGGTTACGGTGTGACACAGAGCGGGGTTACGCGGTGACAAAGAGCGGGGTTACGCGGTGACACAGAGCGGGGTTACGCGGTGACACAGAGCGGGGTTACGCGGTGTCACAGAGCGGGGTTACGCGGTGACATAGAGCGGGGTTACGCGGTGACACAGAGCGGGGTTACGCGGTGACACAGAGCGGGGTTACGCGGTGACACAGAGCGGGGTTACGCGGTGACACAGAGCGGGGTTACGCGGTGACACAGAGCGGGGTTACGCGGTGACACAGAGCGGGGTTACGCGGTGACACAGAGCGGGGTTACGCGGTGACACAGAGCGGGGTTACGCGGTGACACAGAGCGGGGTTACGCGGTGACACAGAGCGGGGTTACGCGGTGACAAAGAGCGGGGTTACGCGGTGACACAGAGAGGGGTTACGCGGTGACACAGAGAGGGGTTACGCGGTGACACAGAGCGGGGATACGCGGTGACACAGAGCGGGGTTACGCGGTGACACAGAGCGGGGATACGCGGTGACATAGAGCGGGGTTACGCGGTGACACAGAGCGGGGTTATGCGGTGACACAGAGAGGGGTTACGCGGTGACACAGAGCGGGGTTACGCGGTGACGCAGAGCGGGGTTACGCGGTGACACAGAGCGGGGTTACGCGGTGTCGCAGACCGGGGTTACGGTGTGACACAGAGCAGGGTTACGCGGTGTCGCAGAGCGGGGTTACGGTGTGACACAGAGCGGGGTTACGCGGTGACACAGAGCGGGGTTACACGGTGACACAGAGCGGGGTTACGCGGTGACACAGAGCGGGGTTATGCTGTGACATAGAGCGGGGTTACGCGGTGACACAGAGCGGGGTTACGGTGTGACACAGAGCGGGGTTACGCGGTGACACAGAGCGGGGTTACGCGGTGACGCAGAGCGGGGTTACGCGGTGACGCAGAGCGGGGTTACGCGGTGACGCAGAGCGGGGTTACGCGGTGACGCAGAGCGGGGTTACGCGGTGACGCAGAGCGGGGTTACGCGGTGACACAGAGCGGGGTTACGCGGTGACACAGAGCGGGGTTACGCGGTGACACAGAGCGGGGTTACGCGGTGACACAGAGCGGGGTTACGCGGTGACACAGAGCGGGGTTACGCGGTGACACAGAGCGGGGTTACGCGGTGACACAGAGCGGGGTTACGCGGTGACGTAGAGCGGGGTTACGCGGTGACGCAGAGCGGGGTTACGCGGTGTCACAGAGCGGGGTTACGCGGTGACACAGAGCGGGGTTACGCGGTGATGCAGAGCGGGGTTACGCGGTGACGCAGAGCGGGGTTACGCGGTGACACAGAGCGGGGTTACGCGGTGACACAGAGCGGGGTTACGCGGTGACACAGAGCGGGGTTACGCGGTGACACAGAGCGGGGTTACGCGGTGACACAGAGCGGGGTTACGCGGTGACACAGAGCGGGGTTACGCGGTGACACAGAGCGGGGTTACGCGGTGACACAGAGCGGGGTTACGCGGTGTCACAGAGCGGGGTTACGCGGTGACACAGAGCGGGGTTACGCGGTGTCACAGAGCGGGGTTACGCGGTGACACAGAGCGGGGTTACGCGGTGACACAGAGCGGGGTTACGCGGTGACACAGAGCGGGGTTACGCGGTGACACAGAGCGGGGTTACGCGGTGACACAGAGCGGGGTTACGCGGTGACACAGAGCGGGGTTACGCGGTGTCACAGAGCGGGGTTACGCGGTGACACAGAGCGGGGTTACGCGGTGACACAGAGCGGGGTTACGCGGTGACACAGAGCGGGGTTACGGTGTGACACAGAGCGAGGTTACGCGGTGACACAGAGCGGGGTTACGCGGTGACACAGAGCGGGGTTACGCGGTGACACAGAGCGGGGTTACGCGGTGACGCAGAGCGGGGTTACGCGGTGACACAGAGCGGGGTTACGCGGTGACACAGAGCAGGGTTACGCGGTGACACAGAGCGGGGTTACGCGGTGACACAGAGCGAGGTTACGCGGTGACACAGAGCGGGGTTACGCGGTGACACAGAGCGGGGTTACGCGGTGACACAGAGCGGGGTTACGCGGTGACAGAGCAGGGTTACGCGGTGACACAGAGCGGGGTTACGCAGTGACACAGAGCGGGGTTACGTGGTGACACAGAGCGGGGTTACGCGGTGACACAGAGCGGGGTTACGCGGTGACGCAGAGCGGGGTTACGCGGTGACACAGAGCGGGGTTACGCGGTGACACAGAGCGGAGTTACGCGGTGACACAGAGCGGGGTTACGCGGTGACACAGAGCGAGGTTACGCGGTGACACAGAGCGGGGTTACATGCGGTGTTACGCGGTGACACAGAGCGGGGTTACGCGGTGACACAGAGCGGGGTTACGCGGTGACATAGAGAGGGGTTACGCGGTGACACAGAGCGGGGTTACGCGGTGACACAGAGCGGGGTTACAGAGCGGGGTTACGCGGTGACATAGAGAGGGGTTACGCGGTGACACAGAGCGGGGTTACGCGGTGACACAGAGCGGGGTTACGCGGTGACACAGAGCGGGGTTACGCGGTGACACAGAGCGGGGTTACGCGGTGACACAGAGTGGGGTGACACAGAGCGGGGTTACGCGGTGACACAGAGCGGGGTTACGCGGTGACACAGAGCGGGGTTACGCGGTGACACAGAGCGGGGTTACGCGGTGACACAGAGTGGGGTTACTTGGTAACATAGAGCGGGGTTACGCGGTGACGCAGAGCGGGGTTACGCGGTGACACAGAGCGGGGTTACGCGGTGACACAGAGCGGGGTTACGCGGTGACACAGAGCGGGGTTACGCGGTGACGCAGAGCGGGGTTACGCGGTGACTCAGAGCGGGGTTACGCGGTGACTCAGAGCGGGGTTATGCGGTGACACAGAGCGGGGTTATGCGGTGACACAGAGCGGGGTTACGCGGTGACACAGAGCGGGGTTACGCGGTGACACAGAGCGGGGTTACGCAGTGATACAGAGCGGGGTTACGCGGTGACACAGAGCGGGGTTACGCGGTGACATAGAGCGGGGTTACGCGGTGACACAGAGCGGGGTTACGCAGTGACACAGAGCGGGGTTACGCGGTGACATAGAGCGGGGTTACGCGGTGACACAGAGCGGGGTTACGCGGTGACACAGAGCAGGGTTACACGGTGACACAGAGCGGGGTTTCGCGGTGACAAAGAGCGGGGTTACACAGTGACACAGAACGGGGTTACGCGGTGACACAGAGCGGGGTTACGCGGTGACACAGAGCGGGGTTACGCGGTGACACAGAGCGGGGTTACGCGGTGACACAGAGCGGGGTTACGCGGTGACACAGAGCGGGGTTACGCGGTGACACATAGTGGGGTTACGCGGTGACACAGAGCGGTGACGCAGAGTGGGGTTACGCGGTGACACAGAGCGGGGTTACGCGGTGACGCAGAGCGGGGTTACGCGGTGACACAGAGCGGGGTTACGCGGTGACACAGAGTGGGGTTACGCGGTGACACAGAGCGGTGTTACGCGGTGACGCAGAGCGGGGTTACGCGGTGACACAGAGCGGGGTTACGCGGTGACGCAGAGCGGGGTTACGCGGTGACACAGAGCGGGGTTACGCGGTGACACAGAGCGGGGTTACGCGGTGACACAGAGCGGGGTTACGCGGTGACATAGAGAGGGGTTACGCGGTGACACAGAGCGGGGTTACAGAGCGGGGTTACGCGGTGACACAGAGCGGGGTTACAGAGCGGGGTTACTCGGTGACGCAGAGCGGGATTACAGAGCGGGGTTACGCGGTGACGCAGAGCGGGGTTACGCGGTGACGCAGAGCGGGGTTATGCGGTGACGCAGAGCGGGATTACAGAGCGGGGTTACGCGGTGACACAGAGCGGGGTTACGCGGTGACACAGAGCGGGGTTACGCGGTGACACAGAGTGGGGTTACGCGGTGACACAGAGCGGGGTTACGCGGTGACACAGAGCGGGGTTACGCGGTGACACAGAGTGGGGTTACGCGGTGACACAGAGCGGGGTTACACGGTGACACAGAGCGGGGTTACGCGGTGACACAGAGCGGGGTTACGCGGTGACACAGAGCGGGGTTACGCGGTGACACAGAGCAGGGTTACACGGTGACATAGAGCGGGGTTACGCGGTGACACAGAGCGGGGTTACAGAGCGGGGTTACGCGGTGACACAGAGCGGGGTTACGCGGTGACACAGAGCAGGGTTACACGGTGACACAGAGCGGGGTTACGCGGTGACACAGAGCGGGGTTACGCGGTGACACAGAGCGGGGTTACGCGGTGACACAGAGCGGGGTTACACAATGACACAGAGCGGGGTTACGCGGTGACACAGAGCGGGGTTACGCGGTGACACAGAGCGGGGTTACGCGGTGATACAGAGCGGGGTTACGCGGTGACACAGAGCGGGGTTACGCGGTGACACAGAGCGGGGTTACGCGGTGACACAGAGCGGGGTTACGCGGTGACACAGAGCGGGGTTACACGGTGACACAGAGCAGGGTTACGCGGTGACACAGAGCGGGGTTACGCGGTGACACAGAGCGGGGTTACGTGGTGACACAGAGCGGGGTTACGCGGTGACACAGAGCGGGGTTACGCGGTGACAGAGCAGGGTTACGCGGTGACACAGAGCGGGGTTACGCGGTGACACAGAGCGGGGTTACGCGGTGACGCAGAGCGGGGTTACGCGGTGACGCAGAGCGGGGTTACGCGGTGACACAGAGCGGGGTTACGCGGTGACACAGAGCGGGGTTACGCGGTGACACAGAGCGGGGTTACGCGGTGACACAGAACGGGGTTACGCGGTGACACAGAGCGGGGTTACGCGGTGACACAGAGCGGGGTTATGCGGTGACACAGAGCGGGGTTACGCGGTGACACAGAGCGGGGTTACGCGGTGACAGAGCAGGGTTACGCGGTGA
Source organism: Ascaphus truei (assembly GCF_040206685.1). Lineage (NCBI taxonomy): Eukaryota > Metazoa > Chordata > Amphibia > Anura > Ascaphidae > Ascaphus > Ascaphus truei. The sequence goes on along the minus strand of NW_027457102.1, from coordinate 14,315 downwards.
CACAGAGCGGGGTTACGCGGTGACACAGAGCGGGGTTACGCGGTGACACAGAGCGGGGTTACGCGGTGACACAGAGCGGGGTTACGCGGTGACACAGAGCGGGGTTACGCGGTGACACAGAGCGGGGTTACGCGGTGACACAGAGCGGGGTTACGCGGTGACACAGAGCGGGGTTACGCGGTGACACAGAGCGGGGTTACGCGGTGACACAGAGCGGGGTTACGCGGTGACACAGAGCGGGGTTACGCGGAGACGCAGAGCGGGGTTACGCGGTGACACAGAGCGGGGTTACGCGGTGACACAGAGAGGGGTTACGCGGTGACACAGAGCGGGGTTACGCGGTGACACAGAGCGGGGTTACGCGGTGACACAGAGCGGGGTTACGCGGTGACACAGAGCGGGGTTACGCGGTGACACAGAGCGGGGTTACGCGGTGACACAGAGCGGGGTTACGCGGTGACACAGAGCGGGGTTACGCGGTGACGCAGAGCGGGGTTACGCGGTGACACAGAGCGGGGTTACGCGGTGACACAGAGCGGGGTTACGCGGTGACACAGAGCGGGGTTACGCGGTGACACTGAGCGGGGTTTCGCGGTGACACAGAGCGGGGTTACGCGGTGACACAGAGCGGGGTTACGAGGTGACACTGAGCGGGGTTTCGCGGTGTCACAGAGAGGGGTTACGTGGTGACACAGAGCGGGGTTACACGGTGACACAGAGCGGGGTTACGCGGTGACAAAGAGCGGGGTTACGCGGTGACACTGAGCGGGGTTTCGCGGTGACACAGAGAGGGGTTACGCGGTGACACAGAGCGGGGTTACACAGTGACACAGAGCGGGGTTACGCGGTGACACAGAGCAGGGTTACGCAGTGACTCAGAGCGGGATTACGCGGTGACACAGAGCGGGGTTACGCGGTGACACAGAGCGGGGTTACGCGGTGACACAGAGCGGGGTTACGTGGTGACACAGAGCGGGGTTACGCGGTGACACAGAGCGGGGTTACGCGGTGACACAGAGCGGGGTTACGTGGTGACACAGAGCGGGGTTACGCGGTGACACAGAGCGGGGTTACGCGGTGACACAGAGCGGGGTTACGCGGTGACACAGAGCGGGGTTACGCGGTGTCACAGAGCAGGGTTACGCGGTGACACAGAGCGGGGTTACGCGGTGACGCAGAGCGGGGTTACACGGTGACACAGAGCGGGGTTACGCGGTGACACAGAGCGGGGTTACGCGGTGACACAGAGCGAGGTTACGCGGTGACACAGAGCGGGGTTACGCGGTGACACAGAGCGGGGTTACGCGGAGACACAGAGCGGGGTTACGCGGTGACTCAGAGCGGGGTTACGCGGTGTCGCAGAGCGGGGTTACGCGGTGACACAGAGCGGGGTTACGCGGTGACACAGAGCGGGGTTACGCGGTGACACAGAGCGGGGTTACGCGGTGACACAGAGCGGGGTTACGCGGTGACACAGAGCGGGGTTACGCGGTGACACAGAGCGGGGTTACGCGGTGACACAGAGCGGGGTTACGCGGTGACACAGAGCGGGGTTACGCGGTGACACAGAGCGGGGTTACGCGGTGACACAGAGCGGGGTTACGCGGTGACACAGATCGGGGTTACGCGGTGACATAGAGCGGGGTTACGCGGTGACACAGAGCGGGGTTACGCGGTGACACAGAGCGGGGTTACGCGGTGACACAGAGCGGGGTTACGCGGTGACACAGAGCGGGGTTACACAATGACACAGAGCGGGGATACGCGGTGACACAGAGCGGGGTTAAAGAGCGGGGTTACTCGGTGACACAGAGCGGGGTTACGCGGTGACACAGAGCGGGGTTAAAGAGCGGGGTTACTCGGTGACACAGAGCGGGGTTACGCGGTGACAAAGAGCGGGGTTACACGGTGACACAGAGCGGGGTTACGCGGTGACACAGAGCGGGGTTACACGGTGACACAGAGCGGGGTTACGCGGTGACGCAGAGCGGGGTTACGCGGTGACACAGAGCGGGGTTACGCGGTGACACAGAGCGGGGTTACGCGGTGACACAGAGCGGGGTTACGCGGTGACAGAGCAGGGTTACGCGGTGACACAGAGCGGGGTTATGCGGTGACACAGAGCGGGGTTACGCGGTGACACAGAGCGGGGTTACGCGGTGACACAGAGCGGGGTTACGCGGTGACACAGAGCGGGGTTACGCGGTGACACAGAGCGGGGTTACGCGGTGACACAGAGCGGGGTTACGCGGTGACACAGAGCGGGGTTACGCGGTGACGCAGAGCGGGGTTACGCGGTGACGCAGAGCGGGGTTACGCGGTGACGCAGAGCTGGGTTACGCGGTGACACAGAGCGGGGTTACGCGGTGACACAGAGCGGGGTTACGCGGTGACACAGAGCGGGGTTACGCGGTGACACTGAGCGGGGTTTCGCGGTGACACAGAGTGGGGTTACGCGGTGACACAGAGCGGGGTTACGCGGTGACACTGAGCGGGGTTTCGCGGTGACACAGAGCGGGGTTACGCGGTGACACAGAGCGGGGTTACGAGGTGACACTGAGCGGGGTTACGCGGTGACACAGAGCGGGGTTACGCGGTGACACAGAGCGGGGTTACGCGGTGACACAGAGCGGGGTTACGCGGTGACACTGAGCGGGGTTTCGCGGTGACACAGAGCGGGGTTACGCGGTGACACAGAGCGGGGGTACGAGGTGACAAAGAGCGGGGTTATGCGGTGACACAGAGCGGGGTTACAGAGCAGGGTTACGCGGTGACACAGAGTGGGGTTACGCGGTGACACAGAGCGGGGTTACGCGGTGACATAGAGCGGGGTTACGTGGTGACACAGAGCGGGGTTACGCGGTGACACAGAGCGGGGTTACGCGGTGACACAGAGCGGGGTTACGCGGTGACACAGAGCGGGGTTACACAATGACACAGAGCGGGGTTACGCGGTGACACAGAGCGGGGTTAAAGAGCGGGGTTACTCGGTGACACAGAGCGGGGTTACGCGGTGACACAGAGCGGGGTTAAAGAGCGGGGTTACTCGGTGACACAGAGCGGGGTTACGCGGTGACACAGAGCGGGGTTACACGGTGACACAGAGCGGGGTTACGCGGTGACACAGAGCGGGGTTACACGGTGACACAGAGCGGGGTTACGCGGTGACGCAGAGCGGGGTTACGCGGTGACACAGAGCGGGGTTACGCGGTGACACAGAGCGGGGTTACGCGGTGACACAGAGCGGGGTTACGCGGTGACACAGAGCGGGGTTACGCGGTGACAGAGCAGGGTTACGCGGTGACACAGAGCGGGGTTACACGGTGACACAGAGCGGGGTTACGCGGTGACACAGAGCGGGGTTACGCGGTGACAGAGCAGGGTTACGCGGTGACACAGAGCGGGGTTACGCGGTGACACAGAGCGGGGTTACGCGGTGACACAGAGCGGGGTTACGCGGTGACACAGAGCGGGGTTACGCGGTGACACAGAGCGGGGTTACGCGGTGACACAGAGCGGGGTTACGCGGTGACACAGAGCGGGGTTACGCGTGACACAGAGCGGGGTTACGCGGTGACACAGAGCGGGGTTACGCGGTGTCACAGAGCGGGGTTACGCGGTGACACAGAGCGGGGTTACGCGGTGACACAGAGCAGGGTTACGCGGTGACACAGAGCGGGGTTACGCGGTGTCATAAAGCGGGGTTACGCAGTGACACAGAGCGGGGTTACGCAGTGATACAGAGCGGGGTTACGCGGTGACACAGAGCGGGGTTACGCGGTGACACAGAGCGGGGTTACGCGGTGACACAGAGCGGGGTTACGCGGTGACACAGAGCGGGGTTACGCGGTGACACAGAGCGGGGTTACGCGGTGACACAGAGCGGGGTTACGCGGTGACACAGAGCGGGGTTACGCGGTGACACAGAGCGGGGTTACGCGGTGATACTGAGCGGGGTTTCGCGGTGACACAGAGCGGGGTTACGCGGTGACACAGAGCGGGGTTACGCGGTGACACTGAGCGGGGTTTCGCGGTGACACAGAGCGGGGTTACGCGGTGACACAGAGCGGGGTTACGAGGTGACACTGAGCGGGGTTACGCGGTGACACAGAGCGGGGTTACGCGGTGACACAGAGCGGGGTTACGAGGTGACAAAGAGCGGGGTTATGCGGTGACACAGAGCGGGGTTACAGAGCGGGGTTACGCGGTGACACAGAGTGGGGTTACGCGGTGACACAGAGCGGGGTTACGCGGTGACATAGAGCGGGGTTACGCGGTGACACAGAGCGGGGTTACGCGGTGACACAGAGCGGGGTTACGCGGTGACACAGAGCGGGGTTACGCGGTGACACAGAGCGGGGTTACACAATGACACAGAGCGGGGTTACGCGGTGACACAGAGCGGGGTTAAAGAGCGGGGTTACTCGGTGACACAGAGCGGGGTTACGCGGTGACACAGAGCGGGGTTAAAGAGCGGGGTTACTCGGTGACACAGAGCGGGGTTACGCGGTGACACAGAGCGGGGTTACGCGGTGACACAGAGCGGGGTTACACGGTGACACAGAGCGGGGTTACGCGGTGACGCAGAGCGGGGTTACGCGGTGACACAGAGCGGGGTTACGCGGTGACACAGAGCGGGGTTACGCGGTGACACAGAGCGGGGTTACGCGGTGACAGAGCAGGGTTACGCGGTGACACAGAGCGGGGTTACGCGGTGACACAGAGCGGAGTTACGCGGTGACACAGAGCGGGGTTACGCGGTGACACAGAGCGGGGTTACGCGGTGACACAGAGCGGGGTTACGCGGTGACACAGAGCGGGGTTACGCGGTGACACAGAGCGGGGTTACGCGGTGACACAGAGCGGGGTTACACGGTGACACAGAGCGGGGTTACGCGGTGACACAGAGCGGGGTTACGCGGTGACACAGAGCGGGGTTACGCGGTGTCACAGAGCGGGGTTACGCGGTGACACAGAGCGGGGTTACGCGGTGACACAGAGCGGGGTTACGCGGTGACACAGAGCGGGGTTACGCGGTGTCACAGAGCGGGGTTACGCGGTGACACAGAGCGGGGTTACGCAGTGATACAGAGCGGGGTTACGCGGTGACACAGAGCGGGGTTACGCGGTGACACCGAGCGGGGTTACGCGGTGACACAGAGCGGGGTTACGCGGTGACACAGAGCGGGGTTACGCGGTGACACAGAGCGGGGTTACGCGGTGACACAGAGCGGGGTTACGCGGTGACACAGAGCGGGGTTACGCGGTGACACAGAGCGGGGTTACGCGGTGACACAGAGCGGGGTTACGCGGTGACACAGAGCGGGGTTACACGGTGACACAGAGCGGGGTTACGCGGTGACACAGAGCGGGGTTACGCGGTGACACAGAGCGGGGTTACGCGGTGTCACAGAGCGGGGTTACGCGGTGACACAGAGCGGAGTTACGCGGTGACACAGAGCGGGGTTACGCGGTGACACAGAGCGGGGTTACGCGGTGTCACAGAGCGGGGTTACGCGGTGACACAGAGCGGGGTTACGCAGTGATACAGAGCGGGGTTACGCGGTGACACAGAGCGGGGTTACGCGGTGACACAGAGCGGGGTTACGCGGTGACACAGAGCGGGGTTACGCGGTGACACAGAGCGGGGTTACGCGGTGACACAGAGCGGGGTTACGCGGTGACACAGAGCGGGGTTACGCGGTGACACAGAGCGGGGTTACGCGGTGACACAGAGCGGGGTTACGCGGTGACACAGAGCGGGGTTACGCGGTGACACAGAGCAGGGTTACGCGGTGACACAGAGCAGGGTTACGCGGTGACACAGAGCGGGGTTACGCGGTGTCACAGAGCGGGGTTACGCGGTGACACAGAGCGGGGTTACGCGGTGACACAGAGCGGTTTTACGCGGTGACACAGAGCGGGGTTACGCGGTGACGCAGAGCGGGGTTACGCGGTGACACAGAGCGGGGTTACGCGGTGACACAGAGCGGGGTTACGCGGTGACACAGAGCGGGGTTACGCGGTGACACAGAGCGGGGTTACGCGGTGACAGAGCAGGGTTACGCGGTGACACAGAGCGGGGTTACGCGGTGACACAGAGCGGGGTTACGCGGTGACACAGACCCTTAAATATAATTCTGGTCTCTAGCAGTGATTTTTTCTAGCTATACACACTGGTAAAAATATACCGACCCCGAGACTGTAAGGGCCATATTTACTAAACGGTGCTAAGACACCGATCACCTTCCAGCTCTGGAATAAACTTTACAACCCATTCAGCTGAACGAGTGGCACTATGTCTTCCTGTGCTGGAAGGATTCTTATGGAATTGCATTCAATATTACGTGTGACCCATAATCCTCTCCTGGAGTCACCTATTCTCTCCTCACCTTCCTACCTGCTGTACTCTGCGCTCACACACCTGTGTCATACGTCTCCCTGCTGCTCACACACACCTGTGCCAAACTTCTTCCTGCTGAACACACACCTGTGTCAAACGTCTCCCTGCTGCAAACACACCTGTGTCATACGTCTCCCGGCTGCACACACCTGTGTCATACGTCTCCCGGCTGCACACACCTGTGTCATACGTCTCCCTGCTGCATACACACCTGTGTCATACGTCTCCCTGCTGCACACACACCTGTGTCATACGTCTCCCTGCTGCACACACACCTGTGTCATACGTCTCCCGGCTGCACACCTGTGTCATACGTCTCCCGGCTGAACACACACACATCTGTGTCATACATCTCCCTGCTGCACACACCTGTGTCATACGTCTCCCTGCTGCACACACACCTGTGTCATACGTCTCCCGGCTGCACACACACACACATCTGTGTCATACATCTCCCTGCTGCACACACACACCTGTGTCATACGTCTCCCGGCTGCACACACCTGTGTCATATGTCTCCCGGCTGCACACACACACACACCTGTGTCATACGTCTCCCTGCTGCACACACCTGTGTCATACGTCTCCCCGCAGCACACATACCTGTGTCATACGTCTCCCTGCTGAACATACACACCCGTGTCATACGTCTCCCTGCTGCACACACCTGTATCATACGTCTCCCGGCAGCACACATACCTGTGTCTAACGTCTCCCTGCTGCACATACAGACCCGTGTCATACGTCTCCCTGCTGCACATACACACCCGTGTCATACGTCTCCCTGCTGCACACACACCTGTGTAATGCGTCTCCCGGCTGCACACACACCTGTGTCATACGTCTCCCTGCTGCACACACACCTGTGTAATGCGTCTCCCGGCTGCACACACACCTGTGTCACACGTCTCCCTGCTGCACACACACACCTGTGTCATACGTCTCCCTGCTGCACACACACCTGTGTCACACGTCTCCCTGCTGCACACTCACACCTGTGGGGTTATTTTGGCTGAAAAAGAGTTAACACACAATTTGCGGTAAACAAAAGTTAGATTCGCCACCATCTTCCCCACACGAGGCAGTCAGTAAACTCTGATATTTGTTTATTTCCAAAAATGTGACATGAAATGTTCTGCCCGAGAGAGGAAATATTTACCCATAAAATAATGTGATCTCTTTCTCACGCAGAGTCTGCTGATTCTATAGTGACATAGGGCCTTATTCAGAAAGCCTCGATAAGGCCCTTATCGAGCACTTATCGACCAAAATGGCTACTGGTATTCAGATAGCCTCGATAAGTGCTCGATAACGGCCTGTATCGACGCAAAATATTTATCTCCATCCGAAATTCGCTGACTGAGCAGCGATCAGGCCCTTATCGACCATTTTCGGAGGGTTGATAAACTCCCGCTATTCAGAGACCCGCGAGTCGGGTGTCGCGGCCCATCGCAGCCCATCGCAGGCTTAAAAAACGATTTTCTCCGCAAATCCACTTCCCCACAAAATTGTTGGGCAATTGGTGGGGAAATGCCTCGATGAGCTGCGATGGGTCGGGACTTAGAAGAAATCAGGCCCCTTTCCTGCCTCGGATTGATGCCGGGGGTCTCCGGAGCTGATAGCCATTAATAGCAGCTCCGGACCCCCCCGGCATGCATCCGAGGCAGGAAACATGAATGTACAGCAACTTCATTACCTTAGCGGCTAACCGCTAAGGCAATGAAGGGGTTAAACACCCGTGCCAGGCTTACTGTAAGAAACATACAGTACAATACAATACAGTGGCTATCGGGGGTGGGTGAAGGGGGAATTTGGCCCTTAGTGGCTGTTTAGGCATTGCAGGGGGGTTGCGGGGGGATTTAACCCCTTCAGTACCTTAGTGGTTAATAAAGGGGTTAACCCAACCGCTACCCCCCCCGCAAGGTCTAAACACCCATCCTTAGGGCTAATACCCCCTTCAATCACCCGTGAGGCCTAAGCACCCACCCCAGACTGACTATACCCACCCTATACCCATTGAGTAGTATAGTGGTACATCATACCCATATAATAATAATATGGGCATGATAAGCCTCTATAGCACTCAATGGGCACCCTAATAAAAATACAGTAATACACAAGACACACAGTAATAAAACCTAACTATACTCCCAAAAAACACACTTCACTAAATAAAATCAGTAGCCAGCTAATCCAATCAATAGAAGCAATTACAACATCAACAATGAATTAATTAAACCATTACCCAATCAAACCAATTAATCCCTAAAGCAACTCAAAATGAATAGTAACACTAACCAATGTAAACAATGAATTAATCCTACAGTAATTAATGCAACCATTAAAAGACAAATAAATACATTAAAACTATCTCTGAAGTATCCATAAAACACATTAGCTAACATAATATAACTTTAAGTACAAGCGAACACCAATCGCAAACCTTTTAATACATTAACCATAAACAAACAATCACATCCACATCAATAACAAGCGAGAAATGCCCCCCAAATATTGGCATAATAATGTATTAATCTGTACCCTAAAGTGGTACAGATTAATATATTATCAGTCAATGTGCCTCCCCCAAAAAATCAAAAATCACATCCAATGAAAAAACCTTTAAAAAGAGACATTTACAAACATAGAATATCTTACTTACCATTAGAAGCGGTGGCCCTCCCACTCCCGGGGTAACAGGAAGCTCACGTACCTTTAAGGCCTCCAACAGCATCCGATGCCATCCGCCATCAGGATCCGGCTCAGGTACCCAAACTTCTTTTTTCTTTCTTTAATCACCGTCTTCTATCTTCATCTGTCACCATATCTTGTTGTTCTTTATCTTCTTTCTTCATCTGTCAATCCATAAAACCCCATGTTAAATCCCAGCCGATGCTGTCTCGTCGGCTTCTTGGGCTCAAATGAGGCGTCACGTTATTTGGCGTTAAATATGGCTTGTGACGTCACATTTACCCTCACAATGGTTAACAGCCACCTGATTGGCTGTTAAAACCATGTGCAGACTAAAAAAAATTTTTTTCTGTGACGTCACTTAAAGGGAATGATGCCAGCCAATCAGAATGGCTGTGCTTCATTTACCTTTAACATGACGTCAGTAAATCCAAGATGGCCGCTATGTCACAAGGTATTTCAGCCAATCAGAGTGAGGAATTGGTCCCCATGCCGGGAGTCTCCGGAGCCGATATACATTAATACCGCTAAGATAATGAAGCTGCTTTAATGTAATTTTTTTTTTTTTTTTTAATCTTTTTTTTCTTTTATTGTAGACGTACACATAAATTACATACAGAGGGCACAATCAGTTTGATACACAACGGACGGAATATAGTGAGTCTTGACTGTGGAATAGTCCCTCTCTATCTCTCCTTCTCTTTGGCTCTTTTGTGCGAAATCAGTGGGTCCCAGCCGGTGCCTAGCAGGGGGGGGGGTGTGGTTCAGGAACCTGTCCAGGGTTCCCAGGTATTATAGAATTGTGGCATTTTCTGATTTAGCATGGCTGTCAATTTTTCCATGATCATAACTGTATTTACCCTGTTGACCACGGTCCTTCTTGAGGGCGCTTTTAGGTGCTTCCAAGCCGCCGCTACCGAGCATCTTGCCGCCGTAAGTATAGCGGAAGTCAGCCTGGCATCGGGGGCTGGGAGATCCTCTATTGGTTTACCCAGCACGTACGTCAGAGGGTCCAGGGGGATCTCCAGGCCCAGGGTGTCATCTAGCAATTTTTGGACTCTGGTCCAGAAGCGCTGTATCTCTGGGCAAGTCCACCATATGTGGGGCATGTCACCCTTTTGACCACATCAAAGCACTCGTCAGTTGCGCCGGGGAAGATCTGCCTCAGTCTACTCGGGGTCAGGTACCATTGAAATAGTATTTTATATATGTTTTCTTTTGTAACCGAGCAAATTGAGGTCTTAGGGGCTGCGTCCCAGATGTCCTCCCAATCTTCGAGGTCTAGCGGTATGCCCAGGTCTGAGCACCATTTTTGCATGTAAGCATGATTGGGTGGGGGGAGGGAGGTTTCCAGTATGCCATAGATTGCTGTAATTAACCCTTTCTGATATGCTCTTCTTCGACAGAGGGACTCAAATTTGGTCAAGGGGGCGAATTTAGAGGACGGGGATAGAGCTCCAAGGAAATGCCTTGTTTGTAAAAATGTAAATATGGGGAGATGGGGGGCCGACAGTTTGTTTCTGAGCTCCTGGAAGGACAGAGCTTCGTCATTCTCTAGCAGATCCGCAACCATGCTAATATTGAGGTCCTGAAATTGACCGATCCGAGCTTGGGCACATCCAGGAGGGAATGCTTGGTTCCCAAGTATGGGGATGAGTTGGGAGGGGGGTGAAGTTAGGCCATATTTCCCTCTATTTTTGGACCAGGTAGACCACGTGCATTTCATTGCCCCCAGACCGAGTTTCTGGGAGGGTTTTTCCTTGTGGTCCGGGGACCAGAGCAGGACTGGGAGAGGGACAGGAGCTACATGATTGGTCTCTATTTCCAGCCAGCAGACGGATTCTGGGGGGTTGTTCCACACTACGACTTGTCTGAGTTGGGCTGCGTGGTAATATCTTATCACGTCAGGCACACCTAACCCTCCTCTTGTTTTTGCAGCCATGAGCACTGACCGCAGAACCCTGGGTTTACTTTGTTTCCATATAAAGCGTAGTATTTGCGTCTGTATGTTCCTGAGGTCAGCTAGTGGGATTGGGACTGGGAGAGTCTGAAAATAGTATAACAGTCGGGGAAGGATATTAATTTTAGCGGAGACGTTTCTGCCAAACCAGGAAATCTGGTATGTATTCCAAGCTTCTAGATATTTCTTGATCTGGCTAAAAAGGGGGGGATAGTTAGTTTTATATAGCGAGGAGTACATTCTAGTAATTTTGATCCCCAGGTATTTTATGTGGGAGGAGTTCCATCTATACTTGTGGTTGGCTTGGAGAAGTTTCCATGTGGGTTCGGGGAGGGATATATTTAATGCATCTGATTTGTCCATATTTTTTTTGTAATCTGAAGCGAGACTAAACTGATCGAGCAGCTTGTGTAGGTTGGGTAGGGAGAGATGCGGGGCAGCTAAGGTTAGAATGACGTCGTCCGCGAAAAGGGATATTTTGTAGTCTTTGTCCGCTATGGTTATACCTAAAATGTCTGGGTTCCCTCTGACTTGTGCTGCTAGTGGTTCTATTGAGAGTGCGAACAGTAGTGGGGATAGGGGACATCCCTGTCTGGTTCCGTTTCGTATGTGGATTGGACTAGCTTGTCCTCCTGGCATCTTTAGGTATGCAGTAGGGTTCTGGTATAGTGCCCTAAACCCTTCTAGGAATGGTCCTGAGAAGCCGAATTTGATCATTGTTTGATCAAGGAAGGACCATTTGATACGATCAAATGCCTTTTCGGCATCTAGGCTCAGGATCATGGCCTGGAGTTTGTTGAGATGCACGTGGTCAATGATATTAATAATTTTGCGGGTGTTGTCAGAGGCCTGTCTTCCTGACACGAATCCCACTTGATCTATATGAATTAGTCGGGGGAGAATAGGGTTTAGCCTGTTTGCAAGGATCTTACTATAGAGTTTTAGGTCTGTGTTAAGCAGGGAGATTGGTCTGTAGCTACCGCAATTCAGCGGGTCCCTTCCTTCCTTGTGAATGATGGCTAAGTTGGCCGCTGAAATTGTGCCTGGGATCGGGGCTCCTTCTAGAAAGGAGTTGAACATCTCTAGGAGATATGGGGAGAGGGCCGATTTAAATTTTTTATAATAAGCGTTTGAAAAGCCGTCGGGGCCAGGAGTTTTGGCTATCTTAAGGGTGCTTATGGCTTGTGCCAGTTCTTCCTGGGAGATTGGGGCGTTTAAGACCTTGAGTTTCTCGTCGGAAAGAGAGGGTAGTTCGCAATTTGCGAGGAATCGAGCTGCAGCTTCCGCCTCTGCTGGTGCTTGGTTAAGAGGGTGGAGGTTATAGAGCTCCGTGTAATATTTAGCAAATTCTTGGGCAATTTCGTTATCTAGGTATGTGGTGCGGCCTTCTTCATTTCGAATTCTCGTGATTTGAGCTCTTGCTTTTATGCCTCGTAGTTTTGATGCTAGAAGTGTGTCGGCCTTATTAACTCTATCGTAGAACCTCTGATTGGTCCATTTGAGCGCTCTCTCCACTTCTTCTAGTTGGGATTGCTTTAGCTCAGTTCTTGCTTTGTCAAGTGTTCTGAGAAGTTTTTTGGAGGGGGACGTTTTGTGTTGTTGTTCGAGGGAAATTATTTTGTCAGTCAGCGCCTTTTGTACCTTTAGTTTGGATTTTTTCTTGTAGGATGCCAATGAAATGAGGTCGCCTCTGATGGTTGCCTTATGGGCTTCCCACTGCGTGGATGTTGCGGAAACTGACCCTTTATTTAGTGCGAAAAATGAGGTTAGTTTATGCCGTATTGTCTCTACAACATGCGGGTCGTTGAGCAGGGAGTCATTTAGTTTCCAATTATAAAAGGTATTCTTAACAAAGGGGAGAGAGAGTGTCAAATCGACCGGGGCATGGTCGGACCACGTTATTGGCCCTATATTAGACTGGGAGGACGCCTGGAGCACATTATTGGAACCTAGGAAATAATCGATCCGCGAGTAAGACTGATGTGGGGCCGAGAAGAACGTGTAGTCCCTCTGGCCTACGTGCTGGGCCCTCCAAATATCCGTAAGGGAGTGATTCTGTAGGATTTCCCTGAAACGTTCACCTTTTGCTGGTTCTGAGATGTGTGTTGGGCCGTGGTCAGAGAGGATTTATCCTGCTCCGGTGATAGAACCATGTTGAAATGCCCTACCAGTAACAGTGAAGAGAGCACTGCTTGATCCAGGGGCTCCAGTAGGCCCTGAAGAAATTGCATCTGGTTTTCGTTGGGTGCGTATATATTAAGTATGGCAAGGGGGCTTCCAGACAGAGATCCTTGGAGGAGTAGGTATCGTCCCTCCGGGTCTCGTGATTTTTTGGTGGGGACGAATGGAACATTATTTTTAATTAGGATGGCTACTCCCCTTTTTTTAACGGGGGATGAGGCATAGAAGGCCTGGGGGAAGGCTTGTTTGAATGTGTTAGGGGGGTCATTGGAGTTAAAGTGGGTCTCTTGTATACATATAATATCACTCCTGGTTTTTTTGAGCTCTTGTAGCGCTAGTTTACGTTTCCTGACAGAGTTGAGGCCCTTAACATTGAGGGAGGTAATTTTAATGGATCGACATTATGGGGGGGCATTTTTTTCCCAGGGTCGTAGGACATGGGTCCCGTATCATTCCCATGATGGGGTAGGGTTGTTTTTTGTGGGGGGAGGGGTTAGTAAGCGTGCTGTCTGTGCTATAGGACATGGTGTTGTGGAGAGCCAGAGATGGGTGGGGAAGGGGGGGGTGGGGTAGAGGGGGAGGCCAGGTGGGGGGGGGGAGGGGCGGGACACAAAAGGAATGAAGAGAGAAGGGCTAACAGGGAGCCCAATTGTTTGTCCCCTTGGCACCTTTGTGTCAAGGAGTCGGGGATTAAGTCCCCTGGGAGTCCGTCCTGAGCGCCAATCGCAGGGCACTACCAGGATGGGAGGTCCGACACCCTCCCTAATTAGTTGTGGTGGGTAGGGGGGGGAGAGGGAGGAGGGGTATAGTCCGTGTTATATCTCCTATCTGGTGGCCCGCTCGATTTCGGGCTGCAATTTTTAGACAGGTGTAGATAAAGCAAACCTCAATTTCTACGTGTTTGAACTACATTTTAACATAGATAACTTAACTTATGCGAATCTATCTCAACTTTCCAGAGTGGTGACCTTGTTGTCACTCTGCAGTGGGGGGGGGGGAGGGGTAAGGGGGTTGGGAGTGGGAGGGGGGGGGTGTAGGAGTTGGGGGGGAAGGTGGGAAGGGGGAGGGTTGGGTGGGGGA